>NC_079195.1:18829403-18900818 GCF_029499605.1 Hyla sarda
TGTTTTTAAGGGAAGACTTTATCTTTTATTTTATTTTAAAAAAGTTGAAATTTATATTTTAAGCACAGTGACATCTTGCTGACATGGTCGGTCTTCATCTTTGTAATCAGCTTAGTCCGGGATAAATTAACTAGATCAGTGGCCGCCACACTGTGCACCTCCAGCTAATGCAAAACTACAACTTCCAGCATGCCTGGTACAACCTGCCTGATCCTTCAACGCCCTGGTCTGCCAACCTTGCACCTCCAGCTGTTGCAAAACTACCACTCCCAACATGCCCGGACAGCCAACGGCTGTCTGGGCATGTTGGGAGTTGTAGTTTTACAACAGCTGGAGGTCCACGGTTTGGAGACCACTGATTACCTTATGCACCGGAATCGCCACGGTGGCCCCTCCCATTTCCCATGGACAGTGACCACCAGCCCCCCCCCCCCCCCCCCCTCCATCCCGTGGGTGTTTGTTTACTTTTCTAGTCCATTTCCTATTCATTGTTCTGACACCATCTGCACATGACAGCGGTCTTCCTCTCTTCACTTTTAACCGTTTGCTCACCGAACTACACGTCCCAGTATGACTGACACCGCCCCCCCCCCCCCCCTAATCTTGTCAGGGACTACCCCCATAGACTGCACAGAATTGCAGCAAACCCTCAGCTACGAAACAGATAAGACCCTAGCTGTAAATAGACTGTTCCCATTCACCGACAGCAAGCAGAGCTCTTAGTCCCTTAAAAAAAAAATTATAATAAATAATAAAAATAATAAATAAAAATAGTAAAAATAAATATAAATAAAAATAATAATAATATAAAAATAATAAATAATAAAAATAATAAATAATAATAATAATATATATAAATAATATATATTACTATGGGGGAGACACTGCAGGAGGGCCCCTAGGACACAGAGGGACTCAAACTGTACAGGACTCTATATCCTGTACTGGGACATCACAGATTGAAACATAACGTTTGCGATTAAGTAACACACACATGATGTCACCGCACACAGGGTATATAGAGGACGGCGCTCGTGGGCATCACATTGCGTTACGGTTATCGGGAAATGAAACAAAAAAACGAGGCCGTAGTGTTATGACATATGGGCAGTCATCCAGGGGTCAGCGGAAGAATAAAAGCTTCAGTATTCATAGATGTAATTGTTGCCCTGGCAACGGCAGTTGTGATATAAACAGATACAATGTATCCATTCTGTCATTCCACGAAAACAAACAAACAGCTTCAACCGGGGGATGGATCAGAGATCAGTATATACTAGACCATAAGAATATACCTGACCTGTAACCGCGACTAGCTGCAAAACGTTATCCCCGCAGCAGCCAACGACGTCACTAGTCGCCGCAACAGCATCTGATGTCTCTTAAAGGGGAAGTCCAGTGCTGAAAAACGTATCCCCTATCCTAAGGATAGTGGATAAGTTTCAGATTGCGGGAGATCCGACCGCTAAGGCCCCGGCTCGCTGGCCAGATAGCGGGTGTAGGCCAAACGCCCGAAGCGGCATCCGACACGCCCCCTCAACACATCGCTATGGTAGAGCCGGAGATTGCCGAAGGTAGCGCTCCGGCTCTGCCATAGAGTTGTATTGAGGGGGGCGTGTCAGCCTTCGCTTCATGCGGTGGTCAACACACCCCCTTCCCGCGGGCCCGTACAGGAGATCGCGGGGGGCCCCAGTGGTCCTTAGGATAGGGGATACATTTTTCAGCACTGGACAACTCCTTTAAGGGTGCATTCACACTGAGGAATAGGAAAGAAATCCTTGCGTAAAAATTCCGCCGCCGAATTTATGTTTTTTTCGTGCGAAATTTGCGCTAATTTTGCACAAAATTTGCATGGAATTCCGCACAGATTTTCCACACGGAATATAGGAGGAAACTTTTTTTTTTTTGCTGGACTACAACCACCAATTGGAATTTCTCTTATTTATTTATTTTTGTGCGGAATTTCTGTGCGGAAACAATTTCAAGCGGAATTTTTTTTTACCATTGACTTCAATGGACTTCTGCTCGTGTATTCCACAAGAAGAACGAACATGTTCTTTCTTCTAGCGGAACGGATTTCCGCAGCGGAACAGTGCAGAGTAAAGTACATTGAAGTCAATGGCAAAGCAGATGTTAATTATTTCTAAGCGGAGAATTCAAGAGGAATTACTCAGTGTGAACGCACTCTAAGGTTGATACATATTAATGTTTTAAAGAGGTATTCCGGAGGAAAATTATCATCATTATTATTATTTTTTGTCAAATCTACTGGCTCAAGAAAGTTAAAACAGATTTGTAAATTACTTTTATTAAAAAATCTTAATCCTTCCAGTACTTATCAGCTGCAGTATACTTCAGAGGAAGTTGTGTGGTTCTTTCCAGTCTGACCACAGTGCTCTCTGCTGACACCTCTGTTCATGTCAGGAACTGTCCAGAGCAGGAGAGGTTTGCTATGAGGGATTTGCTCCTACTCTGGACAGTTCCTGATATGGACAGAGGTGTCAGCAGAGAGAACTGTGGTCAGACTGGAAAGAACTACACAACTTACTCTGGAGCATACAGCAGCTGATAAGTACTAGAAGGATTAAGATTTTTATGAGGAAGTAATTTACAGATCTGTATAAGAATTGTTTTCCACCGGAGTACCCCTTTAACATGAAAGACATTGCAGATGCTTTGCTCTCATATCGTTTGCTCCAGTCACAGTCGAAGCTGCAAGTTCATTCCTCACTGGTGCCCCCTGCTGGATCAATGTCTATATAACTATCTGTACTATTGTGCAATAAGGGAGGTTTAGCTATTACACCAATCTCCTTATAGTAACAATGTATTACTGAGTATGTGTCTTGGGTCTCGTTCACACCACCATTTTTGCATATGACAAATGTATTGTTTAACCCCCGATTTTGGATCGCACTTTAAAAAAGTAAAATTAAAATTAAAAAAATCCAAAATTGCTGCATTTGTTGGATACATGCAGTCAAAAGAAGTCAATGGATAGGTCGATATATACACGTTTCTATATATGATTTTCAACTCGACATTTGCAAAAAACATGAATGCAGCCTTAGGCCAGGTTCACACTAGATAAGGTAAAAACACCAGATCCCGACTGATCCCATTCAAGTCAACGGGATCCATTGGGACCCTTTCTGGGTGTGGGCGACACAAAAAATATAAATAAAAATGGACCCATAACGGGTCAGTGTGAACCTAGCCCTATCTTGCTCTCTGTTGCCAAACATTATACTCCAGTTACATCCAAAGCTGCACTCATTTTTTTTTAATTTTTTTTTTTATATCAACTGGCTCCAAAACAGATTTGTAAATTACTACTATTAACAAATCTTAATCCTTCCAATAATTATAAGCTGCTGAAGTTGAGTTGTTCTTTTCTGTCTGACAACAGTGCTCTCTACTGACATCTCTGCTTGTCTCGGGAACTGCACAGAGTAGAAGAGGTTTGCTGTGGGGATTTGCTTCAACTCTGGTCAGTTCCCGAGACAGGTGTCATCAGAGAGCACTTAGACAGAAAAGAACAACTCAACTTCAGCAGCTCATAAGTACTGAAAGGATTAAGATTTTTTTTAATAGAAGTAATTTACAAATCTGTTTCACTTTCTGGAGCCAGTTGATATATATATATATATATATATAAAAAATAAAGTTTTTTCCTGGAATATCCCTTTAATACATCATGGGTGCACAGTAATCTGACATATTGTAGAACTGTGTTTCCCAAGCAGGGTGCCTCCAGCTGTTGCACAACTACAACTCCCAGCATGCCCGGACAGCCGAAGGCTGTCCGGGCATGCTGGGAGTTGTAGTTGTGCAACAGCTGGAGGCACTCTGGTTGGGAAACGCTGAGCTAGGAAATGGCATCACTACGGGTTTAAGGCGTGCTGTCTCTTTAAAAATGTAATACTTTAGCGCTCTCTTCGTTCAGGACCCAGAGCTCGCTACGTGCCAGGACGGTCGGGTCAGATCGCTCAGATTTTAATTAGAAGGGTTGGAGGGAATCAAAATCAAAGGCGCTGTAATTATCTGGGACAGGCGCGCGTCACGTAGCCGAGGTCACATGGCACCGTGCCCTTCCCAGTGACAGATGACATGCACTTGTATAGGCACTCGCTGCTGCTCCCATAGAAAACTGCAAAGACTCTAAAAGACACAGGCGTCTCATTGTAGGGATGAGAGAGAAGGGGCCCGTGCCAGTCACTGGAGGAGCCATGAAGTCATGTGTCAGCCATGCCAGGCCTCATTAACCCTAATCATCCAAAAATATGGGGGTATACAAAAAAAATAAAAAATAAAAATAAAAACACAAAAAACTTTACCCTAAAGACTAAAACGCGTCTGTAGAATAAAAAAAAAATCTCTGTGAATATGCCATTAATTCATTAATTAATAGGGAAAAAAAAAAAAAAAGCTGCAAGCTGCAACGTCAAGTCTGGGCTACAATGTGCGCGGTTAAGCGTGGCCCCCAAATTCATGTTCCAAGGTTTATAGTGTGGTTACTTATTTGATAGTAGCTCAAAAATTTTCATTTTATTAATTAATTTTTATATATATATATATATATATATATATATATATATATATATATATATATAAAACAACTTTGTTTATTGCTGGGCTTTTCTGTCTTTACTGTATCCAAAAAACAAAAACAAAAAAAAAAGGGGTCAAGTAAAAAACAAAAGCAGTAAAGACGCGTGCACAGCCTATTAAACAGTTGTTAAACAGTAAAAGGCGTGAGAACGTTGATGAAGTTTTTATTTTTTATTTAAAAGCTTTGTCGTAAAAAAAAAGTTCTAAAAAAAAGTTGTGCAAGCAACAAGTCTAGTCCAGCATTTAAATGCTATAGAAGAGAGGTAAAACGCATTAGCGGGTATCGCATATTAACCACTGTTTATAGAATTTATATTTATTTTATATTTAAATTAAAAAATTTTTATATATTTATTTAATTTTATTTTTTTAATATTTTATATTTAATTTTATTTTTTTATATGTATTGATAAAAAAAAAGGTATTAATTTATTTTTTATTTATTTTATAATTTTATTTTAGATTTAATTGATTGATTTATTTTATTCCAAGATAGCAGCAGCTATAATGGGCCTTGAAATTATATAGCACCTAATATATCTGGAGAAAAAAAAGGGAACCTGTGTGCCAGAAATAGCCTGTACTGTAAGAGAAATGTAAAACGCGTCAGTCTGACATGAGTTGTAGTGCGTCATTTTATTGACCCAAGGTTGTTCAAAGCGTCACATGATTGCTTCTTTCTGGGCTTTTAGTCTTTAATGTTCCCAAAATGTTTCCAACTTAAGGAAAAAAAAAAAAAGCTGTAAAATGCGTCAGCAGCTTTCAAATTTAATGCCAAAGAACAAACCAAAATACAGAAAACAGTGTCAAAAAGATGATAAAATCAGTATATTTTTATTTGCATTCCCAACAAAAAGTGTAAAAAATAAAATAAAAAAAGTTGTGGAAACGGCAAGTCTAGTCCAGCGTTTCCCAATGAGGGTGCCTCCAGCTGTTGCAAAAACTACAACTCCCAGCATGCCTGGACTGACTAGAAACAAAATTGACTAGAACAAGGCACTAGGAAACACACATAGAATGCTGGAAACAACTGCATAAAGCATTCACTATAATCCGCACCATACTGCAAAAGTCACCAATCTACACAGCAGTGTTTTCTAACCAGTGCACCTCCAGCTGTTGCAAAACTTCAACTCCAAAAAAGCCCAGACAGCCGCATGCTGGGAGTTGTTCTGCAACAGCTGGAGGCACACTTGTTGGGAAACACTGCTGTAATGTGTAAGAAAAGTGGTAAAATGCATCAGTAGGTGTCAAGCTGTTTAAAATATTTTCATTTTTTTTTATTCCCGCCACCCCCCCTCCCCCCCTCCAATATGGCAGCAGCTATGACTGGTATTGAAAACATTGTACAACACCTAATATATCTGAAAAAGATAAGTCTTTTCTGAATGTAAGAGAAAAGTGTAAAACGCGTCAGTAAGACGTTTATAAACTGCAATGCATCCTTTTTGGCTCCGACGCTGTTTAAATGACTCACATAATTACTACTTTGTGGCCTTTTTGTCTTTAATGTTCCCAAAAAGTGTTCTGCAGCAGGACAAAAAGCTGTAAAATGCGTCGGCAGGTCTCCAAAGTGTTCAAATGTGGCATCAGATGAGCTATATATATATATATATATATATATATATATATATATATATATATATATTTAATATATAAATATATATTTAATATATATATATATATATATATATATATATATATATTTAATATATTTAATATATATATATATATTATATATATATATATATATATATATATATAGATAGATATACACACACACATATATATAAATATATATATAAATATATATATTATTTTTTTTTTTACTCCAAAAAAAATGTCACTAGGATAAGTTTAATTAAATTAATTATTTAATTTATTTTATTATTGACTTGTGTGCAAGCTAGGTCCCTGGTTCAGCCTACTGCCAAGTATGCCAAAACGCGTCGGCAGGTGTGACATATCTGTGCTGTTTCTATGTTGCTTTATTTTTTTTAAACCATAAATGGTGGCAGCTACAATAAGTTTTGAGAACATTCTGCACAACCTCATATCAGCAAAGGACCTGTCTGTTATAGGCGTGCGTAAAAAGTGGAAAACGCGTTGGAAGGAATCGTATCACTTTCTTCCTCCGAGGCCAAGAGGATACATGATCCCGATCATTCTTCGCCCATCAAGTCTCGCTCGCGGCCTTATAAAAGGTTACAGGGGCGGGGTCAAAATTTGTTGTTACATATGAGCCAAAAAGAAATGGTTTTGGAAACGTGGAAACAAACGGAAGAACCTGGAGGAAATGTTCCCTTTGAGGACGAGATAGCATCACGTATAGATGTGGCCGGCCCTGGCCTAAAAAGCGGAATTTCTCCAATTTTTTTTTTTACATTTTTGAAAAATGAGGAATCTGGAATTGACCTTTAAAAATCCTTAGTGTAGCATTTTCCAAACAGTGTGCCTCCAGCTGTTGTTTTTTTTTTCAACTTCATACATGCCCAAGCAACCGCTGTAGTAGTTATGCAATGGCTGGAGGTCCACAGTTTGGAGACCACTGTAAGAGTATACACTATAATCCGCACCGCACTGCAACTGTTGCAAAACTTCAACTCCCAGCATGCCCGGACAGCCTTCGGCTGTCCGGGCATGCTGGGAGTTGGAGTTTTGCAACAGCCGGATACTGCCTTAGTGTGACTTAGTCAACGCTGCCCCTGTTTTTTTTCCCTGGGGTCTCAACGCTCGGACAATGTTCAAAACGCGTGGTAAAATGGTTACATAGTGAGCGCTGCTCCGGCAGCTGGCTGTGGTTATGACAAGGTTCTTATGGGGGATTTGGGAGGCTGACATCATCCACATAAGATTATATAACCTGAAGAGAAGACAGATGGAGCCAGACTGCGCGTAACGCCCGGTAATATCAAGACGAGGCCCGCGAGTGGGAGGGGCCACTTCTTCTAAACATCAGTCCCAGTCGGGGAGTCTCAATGTAACATTTAACTATAAAGCAAGTTGCCAAATTTCACACACTAGTACAGTGGCCTCCAAACTGTGGACCTCCAGCTGTTGCAAAAATACAACACTGCTGGGAGAAAGACTGTCTCAGAGAGTAGGTGCAGCACATGAGAAGATCTCAGAGAGTAGGTGCAGCACATGAGAAGATCTCAGAGAGTAGGTGCAGCACATGAGAAGATCTCAGAGAGTAGGTGCAGCACATGAGAAGATCTCAGAGAGTAGGTGCAGCACATGAGAAGATCTCAGAGAGTAGGTGCAGCACATGAGAAGATCTCAGAGAGTAGGTGCAGCACATGAGAAGATCTCAGAGAGTAGGTGCAGCACATGAGAAGATCTCAGAGAGTAGGTGCAGCACATGAGAAGATCTCAGAGAGTAGGTGCAGCACATGAGAAGATCTCAGAGAGTAGGTGCAGCACAAGAGAAGATCTCAGAGAGTAGGTGCAGCACATGAAGATCTCAGAGAGTAGGTGCAGCACATGAAGATCTCAGAGAGTAGGTGCAGCACATGAAGATCTCAGAGAGTAGGTGCAGCACATGAGACGATCTCAGAGAGTAGGTGCAGCACATGAGAAGATCTCAGAGAGTAGGTGCAGCACATGAGAAGATCTCAGAGAGTAGGTGCAGCACATGAAGATCTCAGAGAGTAGGGGCAGCACATGAGAAGATCTCAGAGAGTAGGGGCAGCACATGAGAAGATCCCAGAGAGTAGGTGCAGCACATGAGAAGATCTCAGAGAGTAGGTGCAGCACATGAGAAGATCTCAGAGAGTAGGTGCAGCACATGAGAAGATCTCAGAGAGTAGGTGCAGCACATGAGAAGATCTCAGAGAGTAGGTGCAGCACATGAGAAGATCTCAGAGAGTAGGTGCAGCACATGAGAAGATCCCAGAGAGTAGGTGCAGCACATGAGAAGATCTCAGAGAGTAGGTGCAGCACATGAAGATCTCAGAGAGTAGGTGCAGCACATGAGACGATCTCAGAGAGTAGGTGCAGCACATGAGACGATCTCAGAGAGTAGGTGCAGCACATGAAAGGATCTCAGAGAGTAGGTGCAGCACATGAGACGATCTCAGAGAGTAGGTGCAGCACATGAGAAGATCTCAGAGAGTAGGTGCAGCACATGAGAAGATCTCAGAGAGTAGGTGCAGCACATGAGAAGATCTCAGAGAGTAGGTGCAGCACATGAGAAGATCTCAGAGAGTAGGTGCAGCACATGAGAAGATCTCAGAGAGTAGGTGCAGCACATGAGAAGATCTCAGAGAGTAGGTGCAGCACATGAGAAGATCTCAGAGAGTAGGTGCAGCACATGAAGATCCCAGAGAGTAGGTGCAGCACATGAGAAGATCTCAGAGAGTAGGTGCAGCACATGAGATCTCAGAGAGTAGGTGCAGCACATGAGATCTCAGAGAGTAGGTGCAGCACATGAGAAGATCTCAGAGAGTAGGTGCAGCACATGAGAAGATCTCAGAGAGTAGGTGCAGCACATGAGATCTCAGAGAGTAGGTGCAGCACATGAGATCTCAGAGAGTAGGTGCAGCACATGAGATCTCAGAGAGTAGGTGCAGCACATGAGATCCCAGAGAGTAGGTGCAGCACATGAAGATCTCAGAGAGTAGGTGCAGCACATGAGATCTCAGAGAGTAGGTGCAGCACATGAGAAGATCTCAGAGAGTAGGTGCAGCACATGAGATCTCAGAGAGTAGGTGCAGCACATGAGAAGATCCCAGAGAGTAGGTGCAGCACATGAGAAGATCCCAGAGAGTAGGTGGAGCACATGAGAAGATCTCAGAGAGTAGGTGCAGCACATGAGAAGATCTCAGAGAGTAGGTGCAGCACATGAGATCTCAGAGAGTAGGTGCAGCACATGAGATCTCAGAGAGTAGGTGCAGCACATGAGAAGATCTCAGAGAGTAGGTGCAGCACATGAGATCTCAGAGAGTAGGTGCAGCACATGAGATCTCAGAGAGTAGGTGCAGCACATGAGATCTCAGAGAGTAGGTGCAGCGCATGAGAAGATCCAGAGAGTAGTGGGCAGCACATGAGAAGATCCCAGAGAGTAGGTGCAGCACATGAGATCCCAGAGAGTAGGTGCAGCACATGAGATCCCAGAGAGTAGGTGCAGCACATGAGAAGATCCCAGAGAGTAGGTGCAGCACATGAGATCTCAGAGAGTAGGTGCAGCACATGAGATCCAGAGAGTAGGTGCAGCACATGAGAAGATCTCAGAGAGTAGGTGCAGCACATGAGAAGATCTCAGAGAGTAGGTGCAGCACATGAGAAGATCTCAGAGAGTAGGTGCAGCACATGAGAAGATCTCAGAGAGTAGGTGCAGCACATGAGAAGATCTCAGAGAGTAGGTGCAGCACATGAGAAGATCTCAGAGAGTAGGTGCAGCACATGAGAAGATCTCAGAGAGTAGGTGCAGCACATGAGAAGATCTCAGAGAGTAGGTGCAGCACATGAGAGATCTCAGAGAGTAGGTGCAGCACATGAGAAGATCTCAGAGAGTAGGTGCAGCACATGAGAAGATCTCAGAGAGTAGGTGCAGCACATGAGAAGATCTCAGAGAGTAGGTGCAGCACATGAGAAGATCTCAGAGAGTAGGTGCAGCACATGAGAAGATCTCAGAGAGTAGGTGCAGCACATGAGACGATCTCAGAGAGTAGGTGCAGCACATGAACGATCTCAGAGAGTAGGTGCAGCACATGAGAAGATCTCAGAGAGTAGGTGCAGCACATGAGAAGATCTCAGAGAGTAGGTGCAGCACATGAGAAGATCTCAGAGAGTAGGTGCAGCACATGAGAGATCTCAGAGAGTAGGTGCAGCACATGAGAAGATCTCAGAGAGTAGGTGCAGCACATGAGACGATCTCAGAGAGTAGGTGCAGCACATGAGAAGATCTCAGAGAGTAGGTGCAGCACATGAGAAGATCTCAGAGAGTAGGTGCAGCACATGAGAAGATCTCAGAGAGTAGGTGCAGCACATGAGAAGATCTCAGAGAGTAGGTGCAGCACATGAGAAGATCTCAGAGAGTAGGTGCAGCACATGAGAAGATCTCAGAGAGTAGGTGCAGCACATGAGAAGATCTCAGAGAGTAGGTGCAGCACATGAGAAGATCTCAGAGAGTAGGTGCAGCACATGAGAAGATCTCAGAGAGTAGGTGCAGCACATGAAGATCTCAGAGAGTAGGTGCAGCACATGAGAACGATCTCAGAGAGTAGGTGCAGCACATGAAAGAATCTCAGAGAGTAGGTGCAGCACATGAGATCTCAGAGAGTAGGTGCAGCACATGAGAAGATCTCAGAGAGTAGGTGCAGCACATGAAGATCTCAGAGAGTAGGTGCAGCACATGAGAAGATCTCAGAGAGTAGGTGCAGCACATGAGATCTCAGAGAGTAGGTGCAAGCACCATGAGAAGATCTCAGAGAGTAGGTGCAGCACATGAGATCTCAGAGAGGTGCAGCACATGAGAAGATCCCAGAGAGTAGGTGCAGCACATGAGAAGATCCCAGAGAGTAGGTGGAGCACATGAGAAGATCTCAGAGAGTAGGTGCAGCACATGAGAAGATCTCAGAGAGTAGGTGCAGCACATGAGATCTCAGAGAGTAGGTGCAGCACATGAGATCTCAGAGAGTAGGTGCAGCACATGAGAAGATCTCAGAGAGTAGGTGCAGCACATGAGATCTCAGAGAGTAGGTGCAGCACATGAGATCTCAGAGAGTAGGTGCAGCACATGAGAAGATCTCAGAGAGTAGGTGCAGCGCATGAGAAGATCCCAGAGAGTAGGGGCAGCACATGAGAAGATCCCAGAGAGTAGGTGCAGCACATGAGATCCCAGAGAGTAGGTGCAGCATATGAGATCCCAGAGAGTAGGTGCAGCACATGAGAAGATCCCAGAGAGTAGGTGCAGCACATGAGATCTCAGAGAGTAGGTGCAGCACATGAGATCTCAGAGAGTAGGTGCAGCACATGAGAAGATCCCAGAGAGTAGGTGCAGCACATGAGAAGATCTCAGAGAGTAGGTGCAGCACATGAGAAGATCTCAGAGAGTAGGTGCAGCACATGAGAGGATATCAGAGAGTAGGTGCAGCACATGAGAGGATATCAGAGAGTAGGTGCAGCACATGAGAGGATATCAGAGAGTAGGTGCAGCACATGAGAAGATTCCAGAGAGTAGGTGCAGCACATGACAGGTGCAGTAGGTGCCGTTTATGAGAGTTAGCTGTCCGGGCATGCTGGCAGTTGTAGTTTTACAACAGCTGGAGGCACACAGTTTACTGTAGTAAGATCCAAAGCCGCAGTCAACATTCTATAGGAGACCATCCTTATGAGAAATGTTATGGCGGTCACAGTGGTTGTCACCAGAATGGCTTGAAAACAGTGTATAAGATGTTATGGCGCAATAAGGGGCAGGTTATTTTTCTAGGTACCACTAAAAGGCTGAAATAATGGTTAGGTGCCCCAATCTTTCAGACGCCATATGTCACCTCTTCCTTCATTCACTCTCTGGTTCCCTCCTCAGACTCATCCACTGAAGTATTAAGGAGAAAGGGTTACGGAAAAGACATTGCGAATGCACTTGGCAGTCAGACAACGTCCGCCGCGGGGACGGCGAGGAAGGTCGCAATGCTTTGCCGTTATTACAAGCAGCTGGAAATGTGTCTCGAAACAGGAAAGGTCTGTGTCAGGGACTCGTCACCGGGGGGCAGCACACAGCCGATTGAGTATAATACAGGATATAACTCAGGATCAGTACAGGATAAGTAATGTAATGTATGTACACAGTGACCCCACCAGCAGAATAGTGAGTACAGCTCTGGAGTATAATACAGGATATAACTCAGGATCAGTACAGGATAAGTAATGTAATGTATGTACACAGTGACCTCACCAGCAGAATAGTGAGTGCAGCTCTGGAGTATAATACAGGATATAACTCAGGATCAGTACAGGATAAGTAATGTAATGTATATACACAGTGACCCCACCAGCAGAATAGTGAGTACAGCTCTGATGTATAATACAGGATATAACTCAGGATCAGTACAGGATAAGTAATGTAATGTATGTACACAGTGGCCTCACCAGCAGAATAGTGAGAACATCTCTGGAGTATAATACAGGATATAACTCAGGATCAGTACAGGATAAGTAATGTAATATATGTACACAGTGACCTTACCAGCAGAATAGTGAGTACAGCTCTGGAGTATAATACAGGATATAACTCAGGATCAGTACAGGATAAGTAATGTAATATATGTACACAGTGACCTTACCAGCAGAATAGTGAGTACAGCTCTGGAGTATAATACAGGATATAACTCAGGATCAGTACAGGATAAGTAATGTAATGTATGTACACAGTGATCTCACCAGCAGAATAGTGAGTGCCACTCTGGGGTATAGGTAGACACACGTTTACAGACATATGATATGAGTCTTTCTATAAACATTCAATAATCCAGAATATCTGATTGTCCGGATCTGCCCCTATGAAGGCGTTCGGTCCTTGCGCTCTGATCTTCAGGGATCCCCATCATGGGCTTTATCTCCGGTCTCCATCTGAGCAGTCTGGGATCTTGGCAGGCGCAGCGGGATCCAGCACACGGCTGCTCACTTGGAACGGGGAGGCCAGGAAATAATTACGGTTATGAGTGCGGTGTAAGGAAAACAGCCTTAAGCCGATGTAGAAAAATAATGCGGTCAGGAAACTCAGAGCTTAATAATAGCTGCGTACAGTATACGAGGGGCTCGACCTGAGGGTTACAAGAATCATCGCAAGTTCACCGCCCCCCCGACCTGAATACGTTTGTTCTATAAAACTAAATTATTAGGTTCATGGGTGTAAATGGTTATTTATATCCAGACAGCAGGGTTGTGCGGAGGGCAGGGTCTTCCTCACTGTATAAGGGGCACAATGTAGGAAACACCCCCCCCCCTGCAGGAAACTAAAGCATCAGTCCTTACAGGACTCTTAGGGATAGACGCCGGGTAGTCGCTACGTAAGTGGCCGCAGCTTTCCTAGCAATAAATCTTCTTCCTGGGAGGAAATGGTCGCCCGAGGTGACGGAGCATCTCTGGTGAGGACGCCGCCATGACGCTTACCCGCTTATCTCCTGCATGAACTATGTATAACACTACAATTACCAGCATGTTTTTCAAACAGAGTGCCTCCAGCTGTTGCAAAACTTCAACTCCCTGCATGCCCAGACAGCCAATGGCAACCGCTGTAATAGTTTAGCAACAACTGGAGGTCCACAGTTTGGAGACCCCTGACCTGGTGAATACACTATAATCCGCACCACACTGCAAAAATCCGCAATCAATAAAGCAGTGTTTTCCAAGCAGTGTGCCTCCAGCTGTTGTAAAACTACAATCGCTCGGACAGCCAACGGCAACTGCTGTAGTTTTGCAACAGCTGGAGGTCCACAGTTTGGAAACCACTGTCAGCATACACTATAATCCGCACCGCACAAGTCAGCAATCTGAAAAGCAGTGTTTTCCATGCAGTATGCCTCCAGCTGTTGCAAAACTACAACCCCTAGCATGCCTGGACTTGCATTGAAGGGGCGGGGCTATAACATCACAAGCTCCCGGCGCTGGCAACCATCCGTTTTCCATAGACTTCAATGTTAAATTTACTCCCCCTAAATTGCAAAGCAAAAAAAGAAACAAAAATATCCAGCACAACTACCTAATACAGGGGTGCACGCTGCTGTGGACAATACATTTTTTTTACCAAGAGTGCTGCTGCTAACTTCTTTTTTGCATCATTTGCAATTCTGTTTAAAGGGGTACTCTGGTGGAAAACATTTTTATTTATTTTTTAATCAACTGGTGCCAGAAAGTTAAACAGATTTGTAAATTACTTCTATTAAAAAAATCTTAATCCTTCCAGTACTTCTTAGCTGCTGAATACTACAGAGGAAATTCTTTTCTTTTTGGAACACAGAGCTCTCTGCTGACATCACGAGCACAGTGCTCTCTGCTGACATCTCTGTCCATTTTAAGAACTGTCCAGAGTAGGAGAAAATCCCTATAGAAAACATATGCTGCTCTGGACAGTTACTAAAATGGACAGAGATGTCAGCAGAGAGCACTGTGCTCGTGATGTCAGCAGAGAGCTCTGTGTTCCAAAAAGAAAAGAATTTCCTCTGTAGTATTCAGCAGCTAATAAGTACTGGAAGGATTAATAGATTAATTTTTCAATAGAAGTAATTTACAAAAAAAAGTAGTTTCCATCAAAGTACCCCTTTAACTGTTTTGGCACCAGTTGATTTTACAAAAATTTGTTTTCCAGTGGAGTACCCCTTTAATTACCTACAGTAGGGTGAAGTAGCCTGAAATGCAGCCCCTGTCCCATAAACTGTTTATATTGACACTCCTTCCCTTCCCCGCGCTTTACACTGCAGCTTTACTTACTCAACCGGTCACCGTAAAGGGCGCAGGTCACGTCCCAGGCGCAAAGACGAAAAACAAGATCGCGAAAAAGAGGAAATGGATTAGACAGAAAAAAAAAATAAAAAAAATAAAAAAATAAAAAACAGCACTGCCGGCAGCAAGAGAGATAAGAACGGTGCCGTGAGCATTACAGGTAAAACACCGCTCATCCAGAGCCTGCTGCTGCTTCTTCACGAATAGAATGAAAGAAATGCCAGTTCTCACAGACACTAGATATCAGGCGCCGAATAGAAATTGATGCGCAAATCTTTAGGTTTTGGGGGCAAACAGCGGAGCCAGATGTTTAAGTGACGCTTCTTTAGTCGTCATTTATTTCCCAGGGGTCTCATATTTCTCAGAAATTAACTTTAAAGAATGCGGCTCTGAGGGACAACCCCTGGGGGGGGGGGGGGGGCTGTATCTGTTACCATGGCGAAGACAACAGAGCGGGGTCCCTACACAGCCCACCGGAGCGGTAATTACGGTATAATGGCGGCTGATTAAGGAGACAAAAGTTCTGTTTAAAGCAGTGATCCCCATCCTGCAGCTCCCCAACTGTTGCAGAACTACAATTCCCAGCATGGCCTGAAAGCCGAAAGGCTGGGAGTTGTAGTTTTGCAACAGCTGGAGGCACACTGTTTGGAAAACGCTCCTTTATAGATTGCCGACTTTTGCAGTGTGGTGCGGATTATAGTGAATACCCCAACCTGCAGCTCTCAAACTGTTGCAAAACTACAACTCCCAGCATGCCCTGACAGCCTTCGGCTGTCAGGGCATGCTGGGAGTTATAGTTTTGCAACAGCTGGAGGTCCACTGTTTGTAGGCTTTCCGGGCATTCTGGGAGTTGTAGTTTTGCAACAGCTGGCAAATCACTGCTATTAAACAGATCTCCTTGTCCCTTGCTGGTAGTTGTAGTCCTTCCATATTTATGAGCATCTCTAAGGCTGTCCAGGCATGCTGGGATTTATAGTTTTGCAACAGCTGGAGGCACACTGCTTGGAAAAACACTCCTTTATAGATTGCTGACTTTTGCAGTGCGGTGCGGATTATAGTGAATACCCTAATCTGCAGCTCTCAAACTGTTGCAAAACTACAACTCCCAGCATGCCCTGACACCTTCCATTCAGGCACCGGGAAGCTCAGGATGAACAACCTTCAGCTGTCAGGGCATGCTGGGAGTTGTAGTTTTGCAACAGCTGGCAAATTACTGCCATTAAACAGATCTCCTTGTCACTTGCTTGCTGGAAGTTGTAGTCCTACATTTATGAGCATTACAAAGGATGTCAGGGCATGCTGGGAGTTGTAGTTTTGCTACAGGGGGTTCTGTTCCAGTCTTTACTCCACTCTATTCCAATCAGGCACCAGGAAGCTCAGGATGAACAGCGGAGAAAACTGAAAGGGGTACATTTTTTTTCTTAAACAACTGGTGCCAGAAAGTTAAACAACCTGTATTTTAAATTACTTCTCTTAAAAAAATCTTTACCCTTCCAGTACTTATTAGCAGCTGTGTGCTACAGAGGAAATTCTTTTCTTTTTGAATTTCTTTTCTGTCTTGTCCACAGTGCTCTCTGCTGACACCTCATGCCCGTATCAGGAACTGTCCAGAGCAGTAGAAAATCCCCATAGCAAACCTATGCTGCTCTGGACAGTTCCAGACACGGACAGAGGTGTCAGCAGAGAGCACTGTGGACAAGACAAAAAAGAAATACAAAAAAAAAAAAAAAAAAAAGAATTTCCTCTGTAGCATACAGCTGCTAGTAAGTACCGAAAGGATTAAGATTTTTAAATAGAAGTCATTTACAAATCTGTTTAACTTTCTGGCCCCAGTTAAAAAAAAAATAAAAAAATAAATAAATAAAATAAATTCCACCGGAGTACCCCTTTAACTATTCAACTTTAAAGATGGCCGATAACAGGAAGCAATAGCTCGCAACCCAAAAAATCGAGACCGACAATAGGGTTGGGCGCCCTTTTTTACTTATTTATTAATTTTTCTTTTTATATAAGAAAGCACAAAAGGAAAAGTTGAGTACAACGACGACGGAGCCAATCCCTAATCCGACCGCTGGAACCCAGGACGCGGATTTACAGCCAGGGCCGGAGGGCGGGGGGGGGGGGGGGGATCAGGGTGGGCGCAGGAAGAACACCACCAGCACCATATGCCAGCCGCACCAACTGCTATTGTCATTAGTGGTCTGGATTACAGTATAGACCAGTGTTTCCCAACCAGTGTGCCTCCAGCTGTTGCCCAACGGCTGTCCGGGCATGCTGGGAGTTGTAGTTTTGCAACAGCTGGAGGCACACTGGTTGGGAATCAATGAAACATGTTATAGCCGTATTTGGGTTAGGGCACTATTAATGCAGTTGGGGGGGGTCCGCACAGCGACTGTGTCACCTAAATAGGGGTAACTTGTGCAGATACACAGGCCCCGCCCTCTTATCATAGCTCCTCCCCTTTTGCCTGTGTGCAACATTTTATATCTACTGTAATAGAAATGACATTCGAATGTACAGAGTGACTACTTTAGAGTAAGTAAAGCTGCAGTGTAAAGCGCGGGGAAGGGACGGAGTGTCAATATAAACAGCTTATGGGACAGGGGCTGCATTTCAGGCTTCTTCCCCCTGCTGTAGGTAATTAAAGGGGTACTCCACTGGCAAACTAATTTTTTTTTTAAATCGACTGGTGCCAAAAGAGTTAAACAGATTTGTAAATTACTTTTATTTGAAAAATCTTAAAGGGGCACTCCACTGGAAAACATTTTATTTTATTTTTTTTTTAAATCAACTGGTGCCAGAAAGTTAAAGTAAATTACTTCTATTAAAAAAATCTTAATCCTTCCAGTACTTATTAGCTGCTGTTATGATCCAGAGGAAGTTTTTAGTTTTTTTTTTATTTCCTTTCTGTCTTACCACAGTGCTCTCTGCTGACACCTCTGTCCATTTTAGGAACTGCTCAGAGCAGGAGAGGTTTGCTATGGGGAGTTGCTCCTGCTCTGGACAGTTCCTGACATGGACAGAGGTGTCAGCAGAGAGCACTGTGGTCAGAACAGAAAGGAAATTCCAAAAGAAAAAAAAAAAAAAAGACTTCCTGTGGATCATAACAGCAGCCGATAAGTACTGGAAGGATTAAGATTTTTTAATAGAAGTAATTTACAAAATTGTTTAACTTTCTGGCACCAGATGATAAAAAAAAAAAAAAAAAAAAATTATATATATATATGTGTGTGAGTTTTTCAGTGTAGTGCCCCTTTAATCCTTCCAGTACTTATCAGCTGCTGTATACTACAGAGGAAGTTCTCTTCTTTTTGGAATTTCCTTTCTGGGAGTTGTAGTTTTGCAACAGCTGGAGGCACACTGGTCAGGAAACACTGGTAGAGAACAATGATCGGATTTAGGAATAGAATGCAAATCTAAGTGAAGACTGACACACATATATATATATATATATATATATATATATATATATATATATATATATCAACCGGCTCCAGAAAGTTAAACAGATTTGTAAATTACTTCTATTAAAAAATCTTAATCCTTTCAGTACTTATGAGCTTCTGAAGTTAAGGTTGTTCTTTTCTGTCTAAGTGCTCTCTGATGACACGTGTCTCGGGAAACGCCCAGTTTAGAAGAGGTTTGCTATGGGGATTTGCTTCTAAGCTGGGCGTTTCCCGAGACAGGTGTCATCAGAGAGGATATAGACAGAAAAGATCAACCTTAACTTCAGAAGCTCATAAGTACTGAAAGGATTAAGATTTTTTTTTAATAGAAGTAATTTACAAATCTTTTTAACTTTCTGGAGCCAATTGATATATAAAAAAAAAGTTTTTTTTTCCTGGAATACCCCTTTAAATGTCCCCTCTGTGCACGGGGGATACGTGTGAGGACACGGAGCCCCTTCGCCCCTTTGTTCCCAGCGCATACGATGACTACAACCCCCCGCCCGGCCTGGGACACAGGTAATGTGATACCTAGAATACGGGTGTATCTAAGCGGCAAATAACTAGATGCGGCGCAAGGGAGAAAGCGTGGCCGAGCGCCAGCGCTGTATATCGGATCACATGTCCGCCGCTGACACGACACCCTCTGTGGTATAGTCCGGGCAGGAGGGGATTTACCAGGCGGCCGGCCAAACACCCCAGGGGCGAGGGGGGGGGGGGGGGGGGATGTAATCGATCCGGAGTAAGATGTGGACGGACTACAACTACCAGCAGATCTGTTTCAACTGCCCAGCTGTTGCAAAACTACAACTCCCAGCATGCCCTGACAGCAGCCACATTATTACGACAGATAGGATCTGTGCAAAGCTGGGTGGGAAGGTGTATGATCTGCATTACAGCTTATGAGGAGTGTGCTGCTGAAGGTGCGGATAGTGTTACGTATAGGGATGCCAGAACGGCAGTTTAGACCAGTGTTGCCCAACCAGGGTGCCTCCAGCTGTTGAAAAACTACAACTCCCAGCATGCCCGGACAGCCGTTGGCTGTCCGGGCATGCTGGGAGTTGTAGTTTTGCAACAGCTGGAGGCACCCTGGTTGGGCAACACTGGTTTAGACTGACACTATGGGCTGGATACCGCATACCACCCAGCTTTCCTAAGAACAGCAAAAGAGGCAGCATAAGAGATAAGAAAAGCGCTGAGACCAATACAAGTACTAAAAAGGTAAAACATTACACATCCTAAGCCCCCTGTTTCACATATAAAATGCCAGATAGTCAGCTTTGATTGACACTATCGGATACTGCCTGCCACCCAGCTTTTCTAAGAACAGCAAAAAGCGCTGTAACCATTACAAGTACTAAACAGTTAAAGTCTTGCACATCCTGAGCTTTCTGGTTCACATATAGAATGCTAGACTGACACTCTGTATCGGATACCACCTGCCACCCAGCTTTCCTAAGAACAGCAAGAGAGGCAGGGTAAGAGATTTAAAAAAAAAAAAAAAGCGCTGTAACTAGAGATGAGCGAACTTACAGTAAATTTGATTCGTCACGAACTTCTCGGCTCGGCAGTTGATGACTTATCCTGCATAAATTAGTTCAGCTTTCAGGTTCTCCGGTGGGTTGGAAAAGGTGGATACAGTCCTAGGAAAGAGTCTCCTAGGACTGTATCCACCTTTTCCAGCCCTCCGGAGCACCTGAAAGCTGAACTAATTTATGCAGGATAAGTCATCAACTGCCGAGCCGAGAAGTTCGTGACGAATCGAATTTACTGTAAATTCGCTCATCTCTAGCTGTAACCATTACAAGTACTAAAGAGTTAAAGTCTTGCACATCCTGAGCTTACTGGTTCACATATAGAATGTTAGACTGACACACTGTATCGGATACCGCCTGCCACCCAGCTTTCCTAAGAACAGCAAAAGATTCAGCATAAATGAAAAGCGAAGCACTAAATAGGTAAAACATTGCACACCCTAGGGCTTCCTGGTTTACATATTAAAATGCCAGATCGTCAGCTTTGATTGACACTATCGGATACCGGGTGCCACCCAGCTTTCCTAAGAACAGCAAAAAAGGGCAGCGTAAGAGATAAGAAAAGTGCTGTGACCAATAGAAGCACTAAAGTAGTAAAAAACATTACACATCCTAAGCACCCTAGTTCACAAATAAAATGTCAGAACATCAGTTAAGACTGACACTATCAGATACTGCCTGCCACCCAGCTTTCCTAAGAAAAGCTAAAGATTCAGCATCAATGAAAAGCTAAACACTAAATTAGGTAAAA
Source organism: Hyla sarda (assembly GCF_029499605.1). NCBI lineage: Eukaryota > Metazoa > Chordata > Amphibia > Anura > Hylidae > Hyla > Hyla sarda. The sequence continues at coordinate 18,850,190 of NC_079195.1, forward strand.
CATCACACACCCTGAACTTCCTGGTTTACATATAAAATACCAGATAGTCAGCTTTGATTGACACTATCGGATACTGCCTGCCACCCAGCTTTTCTAAGAACAGCAAGAGAGGCAGGGTAAGAGATTTAAAAAAAAGCCCTGTAACCATTACAAGCACTAAACAGTTAAAGTCTTGCACATTCTGAGCTTTTTGATTCACATATAGAATGCTAGACTGACACTCTGTATCGGATACCGCCTGCCACCCAGCTTTCCTAAGAACAGCAAAAGATTCAGCATAAATGAAAAGTGAAGAACTAAATAGGTAAAACATTGCACACCCTGAGCTTCCTGGTTTACATATAAAATGCCAGATCGTCAGCTTCAATTGACAATATTGGATACCGGGTGGCACCCAGCTTTCCTAAAAACAGCAAAAAAGGGCAGCGTAAGAGATAAGAAAAGTACTGTGACCAACAGAAGCACTAAAAAGGTAAAAAACAAACATTACACATCCTAAGCACCCTGGTTAAGTATTAAAATGCCAGATCGTCCGCTTCGGGTGACATCGGATACCGCCTGCCACCCAGCTTTTCTAAGAACCACAAAAAAGAGGCAGGGTAAGATATTAACAATAGAAAAAAAGCGCTGTAACCATTACAAGCACCAAACAGAAAGTCTTGCACATTCTGAGCTTTCTGGTTCACAAATAAAATGCCAGAACGTCAGTTTACACTGACACTATCGGATACTGCCTGTCACCCAGCTTTCCTAAGACCAGCATAAGAGGCAGCGTAAGAGATCAGAAAGGCGCTGTGACCATAACAAGCACTAAAATGGTAAAGCATTGCACATTCCGAGCTTCCTGGTTGACGTATAGAATTCCAGAACGTCAGTTTAGACTAACATTCTGTATCGGATACCACCTGCCACCCAGCTTTACTAAGAACAGGAAAAGAGGCAGCGTAAGAGGTAAGAAAAGCGCTGTGACCATCACAAGCACTTAAGGTAAATCATTGCACAACTGCACATCCTGAGCTTCCTAATTCACGTATGGAATGCCAGAATGTCACTTGGGTACCGCCTGCCACCCAGCTTTCCTAAGAACAGATATAACCAGCAGACTCTTTACCATCTGGATGACTCAGGGACTCTGTCCATGATTTAAGAAGGAAAGGGGGGGGGGGGGGGATTGAAATCTCCAGCTGGGGATTACAAAGCCCAAAAATGAGATCAGAGCGGGGACGGAGGCCAGAGCAATAACCGCGCTCCCCGCCCCGGGAACAGCATGTACTGTGCGAGCGCGACCACTCCTCACAGGGCGAGAGAGGGGGGGGGGGGGGGGGGTGTCTCCATAAAGAGCCTGACATTTAGCGACAAGAGACGGGATTCCGGCATACGGAAAAAGAGATGAGTATTATTTACGGATAATAAAACCGCCAATTGTCCGATCGGAATTATTTATTTTATTCATGTTGCTATTTAAAGCCTGTTTGTCTGGAGGGATCAAGGACTCGGATCATCCTGAGCTGCCTGGTTCATGAATAGAATCCAGTGAAGTGACACAACATGAAAGACTATGGGATAGATAATGAAGTGTTCCCCAACCTGTGGCTCTCCTGCTGTTGCAAAACTACAACTCCCAGCATGCCCTGACAGCCGAAGGCTGTCAGGGCATGCTGGGAGTTGTAGTTTTGCTACAGTTGAGGCACTCTCCATTTTTATTGCATTTTTAGAGTCAGTGTTTACTGCTTTTTTTTGCCTTCTATTCAGGCACCAGGAAGCTTAGGATGAACAACCTTCAGCTGTCAGGGCATGCTGGGAGTTGTAGTTTTGCTACAGTTGAGGCACTCTCAATTTTTATTGCATTTTTAGAGTCAGTGTTTACTGCTTTTTTTTGCCTTCTATTCAGGCACCAGGAAGCTTAGGATGAACAACCTTCAGCTGTCAGGGCATGCTGGGAGTTGTAGTTTTGGTACAGTTGAGGAAGCACAGGATGGAGGCCCTGCGTCAGCCTTTACCGCACTTTTAGCGTCAGTCTTTACTGCAATTTTATTTGCATTCTATTCAGGCACCAGGAAGCTCAGGATGAACAACCTTCAGCTGTCAGGGCATGCTGGCAGTTGTAGTTTTGCTACAGTTAAAACTTTTTTTTTTTTTTTTTTTTTAAATGAACTGGTGCCAGAAAGATAAACAGATTTGTAAATTACTTCTATTTAAAAATCTTAATCCTTCCAGTACTTATTAGCAGCTGAATGCTCCACAGGAAGTTCTTTTCTTTTTGAATTTCCTTTCTGTCTGACCACAGTGCTCTCTGCTGACACCTCTGTCCATGTCAGGAACTGTCCGGAGCAGGAGCAAATCCCCATAGCAAACATATGCTGCTATGGACAGTTCCTGACATGGACAGAGGTGTCAGCAGAGAGCACTGTGGACAAGAAAAAAAAGAAATTCAAAAAGAAAATAATTTTCTCTGTAGCATACAGCTGCTAATAAGTACTGGAAGGATTAAGAATTTTTTCATAGAAGTAATTTACAAATCTGTTTAACTTTCTGGTACCAGTTGATTAAAAAAAATAAATAAATAAATAAAATGTTTTCCACTGGAGTACCCCTTTAAGGAGGGAAGCACAGGATAGGGGTCCTGTGTCAGCCTTTACTGCATTTTTAGTGACAGTCTTTACTGCAATTTTTTTGCATTCTAGTCCTGCACCAGGAAGCTCAGGATGAACAGTGGAGGACATTTTTTTTTTTTACTATTTAACATTCTAATGGCTGATAACAGGAAACAATAGCTTGCAATAAGAGTACATAGACAGACCATAGGGCATGATGAGAGTTGTAGTTTTTCAACGGCTGAAGAACGCTGCATTGATAAGTACATACCAGGACGGCGCCCCCTACGTCTGGACTGAAGCCAGTAGGGGGAGGGGGGCACTAGCTCCGTTGTATTAATGAGAAGAGCTCAGGGTTATGGGGCGGCCAGATGTTTCTAGTTATTACAATAGATAAAATAAAATAAAATAATAGGGGCCTCACACAGCGGGCGCGGTAGAGCCGGAAACAGCATCGACATAACGTTTGGCGCAGGTCCTCAAAGTAATCGTCAATGTTAAGCTACAGGCGCGCTGCTGTATACAAACCCTACGGACTACGTCACAGGCGCGCTGCTGTATACAAACCCTACGGACTACGTCATAGGCGCACTGCTGTATACAAACCCTACGGACTACGTCACAGGAGAGCTGCTGTATACAAACCATACTGGATACATCACTGGAGTGCTGCTGTATACAAACCCTACGGACTAAGTCACAGGTGTGCTGCTGTATACAAACCATACTGGATACATCACTGGAGTGCTGCTGTATACAAACCCTACGGACTACGTCACAGGTGTGCTGCTGTATACAAACCCTACTGGATACATGACTGGAGTGCTGCTGTATACAAACCCTATGGACTACGTCACAGGTGTGCAGCTGTATACAAACCCTACTGGATACATCAATGGAGTACTGCAGTATACAAACCCAACTGGGTACCCCACAGGCGTGCTTCTGTATACAAACCCTATTGGCTATGTCACAGGCGCGCTGCTGTATACAAACCCAACTGGATACATCACTGGAGTGCTGCTGTATAAAAACCCTACTGGATACATCACTGGAGTGCTGCTGTATACAAACCCTACTGGATACATCACTGGAGTGCTGCTGTATACAAACCCTACTGGATACATCACTGGAGTGCTGCTGCATACAAACCCTACTGGCTACATCACTGGAGTGCTGCTGTATACAAACCCTACTGGATACATCACTGGAGTGCTGCTGTATACAAACCCTACTGGATACATCACTGGAGTGCTGCTGTATACAGACCCTACTGGATACATCACTGGAGTGCTGCTGTATACAAACCCTACTGGATACATCACTGGAGTGCTGCTGTATACAAACCCTACTGGATACATCACTGGAGTGCTGCTGTATACAAACCCTACTGGATACATCACTGGAGTGCTGCTGTATACAAACCCTACTGGATACATCACTGGAGTGCTGCTGTATACAAACCCTACTGGATACATCACTGGAGTGCTGCTGTATACAAACCCTACTGGATACATCACTGGAGTGCTGCTGTATACAAACCCTACTGGATACATCACTGGAGTGCTGCTGTATACAAACCCTACGGACTACGTCACAGGAGAGCTGCTGTATACAAACCATACTGGATACATCACTGGAGTGCTGCTGTATACAAACCCTACGGACTAAGTCACAGGTGTGCTGCTGTATACAAACCATACTGGATACATCACTGGAGTGCTGCTGTATACAAACCCTACGGACTACGTCACAGGTGTGCTGCTGTATACAAACCCTACTGGATACATGACTGGAGTGCTGCTGTATACAAACCCTATGGACTACGTCACAGGTGTGCAGCTGTATACAAACCCTACTGGATACATCAATGGAGTACTGCAGTATACAAACCCAACTGGGTACCCCACAGGCGTGCTTCTGTATACAAACCCTATTGGCTATGTCACAGGCGCGCTGCTGTATACAAACCCAACTGGATACATCACTGGAGTGCTGCTGTATAAAAACCCTACTGGATACATCACTGGAGTGCTGCTGTATACAAACCCTACTGGATACATCACTGGAGTGCTGCTGTATACAAACCCTACTGGATACATCACTGGAGTGCTGCTGCATACAAACCCTACTGGCTACATCACTGGAGTGCTGCTGTATACAAACCCTACTGGATACATCACTGGAGTGCTGCTGTATACAAACCCTACTGGATACATCACTGGAGTGCTGCTGTATACAAACCCTACTGGATACATCACTGGAGTGCTGCTGTATACAAACCCTACTGGATACATCACTGGAGTGCTGCTGTATACAAACCCTACTGGATACATCACTGGAGTGCTGCTGTATACAAACCCTACTGGATACATCACTGGAGTGCTGCTGTATACAAACCCTACTGGATACATCACTGGAGTGCTGCTGTATACAAACCCTACTGGATACATCACTGGAGTGCTGCTGTATACAAACCCTACTGGATACATCACTGGAGTGCTGCTGCATACAAACCCTACTGGCTACATCACTGGAGTGCTGCTGTATACAAACCCTACTGGATACATCACTGGAGTGCTGCTGTATACAAACCCTACTGGATACATCACTGGAGTGCTGCTGTATACAAACCCTACTGGATACATCACTGGAGTGCTGCTATATACAAACCCTACTGGATACATCACTGGAGTGCTGCTGCATACAAACCCTACTGGCTACACCACAGACGCTCTGAGGTCAACAAAGGCTACTAGCTATGCCACAGGTGCGCTGCTGTATACAAACCCTACTGGCTACTTCATGGGCATGCTGCTGTATACGCTGTAGCACCTTTAAGACCGTATACTTAAATACATATATCTATACACACACACACATAGCATACAGCCGAAATGTATGGCTGCTTTCACACTATAAAATTCACCCGTTTTAAAGATCTGTTTGATGTTCCGTTATGAAAACCCTGAAAATCGGCCATTAAACGTCCGTTACAAAACCCCTTACAACCATTAGGAAATCCCATTATAGTCTATGGGATATTTACATTATCCATTTTAACCCATTATAGTCCATTATTAATAACGGACGTTATTTTGTGACGGGAGAATGAACGGAAGAAATAATGCATGTTCTATTTCTCCCGTTACCATCTTCCGTCACAAAACAACGTCCGTTATTCATAACGGACTATAACGGGTTAAAACAGATAATGTAAATATCCCATAGACTATAATGGGATTTTCTAATGGCCGTAAGGGATTTTGTAACGGCCGTTTAATGGCCGATTTTCAGGGTTTTCATAACGGAACATCAAGCGGATCTTTAAAACGGGTGAATTTTATAGTGTGAAAAGAGCCTAATGTGAACATTCCCTAAGGCCACGTTCAAAATGTGTTTTTTACCTCACATGTGTATTTTTTAATGAAAAGATCGACAGCTAAGATCTAAGGGCTGACTGTCCGGCTGTGGTTCCCCATAAAGAATAGCCCCATCGTTGTTCACAGTCGTCAATGTGCAGCTTTATCACCCGGAACCCGAGTGCCGGATCCAGACGTTGCGGATGGAGCAGGAGGAAGAAACCGCGGCACGGAGGACTAAACCACTGCAGTATTACAGTACAAGACAGTAACCTGACCGCAATGAATTGTTCTTGCGGCAAGAACTGCATCGCGGCTGCCATGTCTGAACACACACAAACAGCTTTCATTTAACGAGTTAATACGCACATTTTCCCTCTCGCCCCGAGGGGCCGCTCCATCAGCCGAGGAGGAAGTAGTTAAAGGTGATAATTACAGGGTTAATTTAACGACTGGAGGGTAGGAGTGACTGAGGAAAATCTTAAAGTGACACTGCATCATTTATCCAAACTGTGCCCTCCCCCCCAGGGGGTCTCCAAACTGTGGACGCCCTACCCCCCCCCCCCACTCCAGAGGGTATCGGGTCTCCGGACTGCGGACTCCCTAACCCCCCCCCTCCCCCCAAAGGGGGTCTCCAAACTGTGGACACCCAACCCCCCCCCCCCCAGAGGGTATCAGGTCTCCAGACTGTGGACTCCCTAACCCCCTCCTCCCAAAGGGGGTCTCCAAACTGTGGCCCTCCGGCTGTTGAAAAACTGCATGCTGGGAGTTGTAGTTCGGAGACTACTGACCTAGAAGGTTGCACAGAGCTGATGAGCTTGTTACAATGTATCAGAGCGAGTATGTCATCCTGTTCCGCTGTGTCTACACAGATACAATGTAACAAACCCTAAACTTGCAGGTTCAAAACCACTGAATGCAAGCAATGCTCCTATTCACTGACAGCAAGCATTGCACATATATTTTGCGTTACAAGAGGCTCCTCTGTGTCCTGGGAAAAATCCATCCACCTAAAGGGGCCTTTAATCTAGGAGGAAGACTGAGATAAGACCCCCGGAGCCGACACTCCAGGAATCTGCTGGGAACACGATAGGAGCTGCGGGGACAGCGGAGGATGATTGGGGGGCTCCCGCATCCTCCTGCTCTGTGTCAGTCTTAAAGGGGTACTCCGGTATAAAACTTTTTATTTTATTTTTTTAAATCAACTGGTGCCAGAAAGTTAAACAGATTGATAAATGACTTCTATTAAAAAAATCTTAATCCTTCCAGTACTTATTAGCTGCTGTATACTACAAAGGAAATTATTTTCTTTTTGGAACACAGAGCTCTCTGCTGACACCTTTGTCCATTTTAGGAACTGTCCAGGAGTAGGAGAAAATCCCCATAGAAAACATATGCTGCTCTAGTCAGTTCCTATAATGGACAGAGATGTCAGCAGGGAGCACTGTGTTCCAAAAAGAAATTAATTTCCTCTGTAGTATTCAACAGCTAATAAGTACTGGAAGGATTAAGATTTTTAATAGAAGTCATTTACAAATCTGTTTAACTTTCTGGCACCAGTTGATTTAAAAAAAAAAAACAAAAAAAAAAGAAAGTTTTCCACCAGAGTACACCTTTAACTGCAACTTCATAGCATTCTTCTCATGAACCAGGAAGCTCAGGATGAACAGCGTTCAGGATATACGTGAATTTATTGAGAATGTTCACAATTAACTTTGATCGGGAAACCAGAATCTGCAAGTATTCATGCACAGGGTAAAAAGGGCGAAACCAGGGACTTAAAAAAATTAAAAATAAAAAGCGTTCTGCAACTTGCGTCTGTTGCAAAACTACAACTTCCAGCATGCCCTGACAGCCTTCGGCTGTCAGGGCATGCTGGGAGTTGTAGTTTTGCACCAGCTAGAGAGCCACAGGTTAAGAAACATTAGCCACATACGCGGGATATATGCAAATTTATTGAGCATGTTCCCAATTAACTTTGATCTCGAAACCAGAATCTGCAACAGATCTGCAGCAAATCCGCAACGTATACAGAGCGGCAGTGCGTTGAATTCAGATGGGCGGGAAGGGGAATTAAAAGGGGTACTCTGGTTATGCATACGTATCCCCCTATTCACAGCCCTCACTCCCAAGACCAGTTTGTCCCAGAAGGTGGGGGCTGGAGCACTTAGAGTTAAAGGAGAACTCCAGCAAAAGTTAACTTATCCACAGGATAGGGAATAAAGTAGCTGATCACAGGGGGTCTGACCCCCCCCCCCCCCCCTTTACCAGAATAGGCCCCCGGCTCTCTCAGTGAGAAGTATATGCCGCCTACCGGTAGAGTGAAGTTCTTGGATCTTTTCGGCACTCCCAAAGAAATGACTTAGCGCCGTATGCCGTCCCGGAGATTAAAGGGGTCCCAGCAGTCGGACCCCCGTGATCAGCTACTTACCCCCTATCCTGTGGAGAGGAGATAAGCTAATTTTTGCCGGAATTCGCCTTTAAGAGCTGAACACTCTACAATTCACAAGTTTTACATAACCGAGGACCCCTTTAAAAGGGGTATTCCGGTGGAAATTTTTTATTTTATTTTTTATTTTTAAATCAACTGGTGCCAGAAAGTTAAACATATATTTGTAAATTACTTCTATTAAAAAAATCTTAATCCTGCCAGTACTTATTAGCAGCTGTATGCTACAGAGGAAATTCTTTTCGTTTTGAATTTCTTTTTTTGTCTTGTCCACAGTGCTCTCAGCTGACACCTCTGTCCATGTCAGGAACTGTCCAGAGCAGCATAGGTTTTCTATGGGGATTTTCTCCTGCTCCGGACAGTTCATGATACCGGCATCAGGTGTCAGCAGAGAGCACTGTGGACAAGACAAAAAAGAAATTCAAAAAGAAAAAGAACTTCCTTGGTAGCATACAGCAGCTAATAAGTACTGGAAGGGTGAAGATTTTTTTTTAATAGAAGTCATTTACAAATCTGTTTAACTTTCTGGCACCAGTTGATTTAAAAAAAAAATGTTTTCCACTGGAGTGCCCCTTTAACACGGTACGGATATACTGAAATTCCATAAAAAAAAATTAGGCACAATGTTAGAGAAGCAAATGGGACCCCCAAGCATTCTGTAAAGCCAATATCATTGGACGCCACGATGACGAACATTCCATCACTTCTATACAATACCTGTATCCAATTGGACCTCTAGACCCCCAGAGTCTGACTGATCTCCGTCCGGGCCGGCACCTCTATAACTATTCCTAACAATGACGAATACTGATGCGATGGGAATGGTTCGAGGGGTTAATCTCACCTCCCCCACCCATAGCAGGAATGCTGAACTTTCCCATTCAGGCAGGAAACAATAGCTGTGATAATGTATAGAGCAGATTCCCTGGGCCCCTCCAGATAACAGGCAGGATGCGGGGTGCCAGTGATTAAGGGGGGGGCTCCCCCCCCCCCTCACCCCTTTTCCAAAAAAAAAATTAAGGTTAGATCTGGTTACCGAATTTTTGTTACTATAGCAGCAAATATTATGCATGTAAAAAGTGCACGAGAGTGGACTAGAAAAAGTATTCACGCCCAAGGTAAAAAGGGAGAAACCAGGGACTTAAAAAACCTAAAAACAGCATTCTGCAACCTGCGTCTGTAGGCTAAGGCAGTCAAGGCATGCTGTGAGTTGTAGTTTTGCACCAGATAGAGAGCCACAGGTTAAGAAACTTTAGCCACTGGTTGTCAGGGCATGCTGGGAGTTGTAGTTTTGCATTAGCTGGAGGGCCCTAGGTTAGGGAACACTGATCTTTGATTGTCAGGGCATGCTGGGAGTTGTGGTTTTGTATCTGTTGAAGAGCCACAGGTTGGGAAACGCTAGTTTTTGGATGTCAAGGAATGCTGGGAGTTGTAGTTTTGCACTAGCTGGAGAGCCACAGGTTAAAAAACATCCATTGGTTTTCAGGGCATGCTGGGAGTTGTAGTTTTGCATCAGCAGGAGAGCAACAGGTTGAGAAACAATAAGCTAAGGCAGTCAAGGCATGCTGGGAGTTGTAGTCTTGCATTAGATACATAGCATACATAGCAACAGGTTGAGAAACAATAGGCTAAGGCTGTCAGAGCATGCTGGGAGATGTAGTTTTGCATTAGCTAGAGAGTCCTAGGTTGGGGAACACTGATCTTTGGATGTCAAGGAATGCTGGGAGTTGTAGTTTTGCATCAGCAAGAGAGCAGCAGGTTGAGAAACAATAGGCTAAGGCAGTCAAGGCATGCTGGGAGTTGTAGTTTTGCACTAGCTAGAGAGCCCTAGGTTAGGGAACACTGATCTTTTGTTGTCAGGGCATGCTGGGAGTTGTGGTTTTGTATCAGTTGAAGAGCTACAGGTTGGGGGAATGCTAGCTTTTGGCTGTCAGGGTATGCTGGGAGTTGTAGTTTTGAAACAGCTGTAGGTCCATAGTACGGAGACCACTGCACAAACCTAATGCATTGACAATGGTCCTGTGAGTGAGTAACCTTTGCATTGTTACAATGTATCAGTGCAGATAAACCGTTACAATCTGGAGTCAATGTTTATCTTATGAGAATTGTCTTGATTGGATACAACTGTAACAAACCCACAGCTGTGAGAAAGGGAGTAGATCAGGACAGATTTCTCAGCCTTTGTGCCTCTGCTTTGCATGTGTGAGCCCACGCTGCAGTATTAGCATTCTATTAATGAACCAGGAGGCCCAGGATGAGCAGCACTAACACTAAGAGAGAGGTGCTGCAGTGTAAAGAGGAATGGAGAGCATTGAGTCATCTGTGAACTCAGAGACCCCCAAAAAAATCATCACCCAAGAAGACTCCTCAATTACTTCTGAACAACCTCATAAACAAGTGGATATGAAGTGCCCTGTAATTAACCCCGTCCACGCTGAGAGGGGGTGGAGGACGCTACAGAGCGAGGCAAAGAGGAAGCCTGACGGGGGATTGAAAAACCGACTCTACGCCGCACCCAAAAAACCACAAAGCAACCAACCTTCCAGGGAAGTCCCAGATGTACCCTGAGAGTGTGAGCCGTGCGCCAATCTATCTACACCAGGGAGGCGACGGTTAAAAGGGACATGTAACCCCCTAACAGCGGAGACACGTGTATGACATGTACTGTATGTACACAATGGGGGAGACTCATCAAAACCTGTCCAGAGGAAAAGTTTCTGAGTTGCCCATAGCAACCAATCAGATCACTTCTTTCATTTTTCAGAGGCCTTTAGGCCTCTGAAAAAAGAAAGAAGCGATCTGATTGGTTGCTATGGGCAACTCAGAAACTTTAGGCCTCTGAAAAATGAAAGAAGCGATCTGATTGGTTGCTATGGGCAACTCAGAAACTTTAGGCCTCTGAAAAAAGAAAGAAGCGATCTGATTGGTTGCTATGGGCAACTCAGAAACTTTAGGCCTCTGAAAAATGAAAGAAGCGATCTGATTGGTTGCTATGGGCAACTCAGAAACTTTAGGCCTCTGAAAAATGAAAGAAGCGATCTGATTGGTTGCTATGGGCAACTCAGAAACTTTAGGCCTCTGAAAAATGAAAGAAGCGATCTGATTGGTTGCTATGGGCAACTCAGAAACTGTAGGCCTCTGAAAAATGAAAGAAGCAATCTGATTGGTTGCTATGGGCAACTCAGAAATTTAGGCCTCTGAAAAATGAAAGAAGCGATCTGATTGGTTGCCATGGGCAACTCAGCAACTTTAGGCCTCTGAAAAATGAAAGAAGCGATCTGATTGGTTCCTATGGGCAACTCAGCAACTTTAGGCCTCTGAAAAATGAAAGAAGCGAGCTGATTGGTTGCTATGGGCAACTCAGAAAAATGAAAGAAGCGAGCTGATTGGTTGCTATGGGCAACTCAGAAACTGTAGGCCTCTGAAAAATGAAAGAAGCAATCTGATTGGTTGCTATGGGCAACTCAGAAATTTAGGCCTCTGAAAAATGAAAGAAGCGATCTGATTGGTTGCCATGGGCAACTCAGCAACTTTAGGCCTCTGAAAAATGAAAGAAGCGATCTGATTGGTTCCTATGGGCAACTCAGCAACTTTAGGCCTCTGAAAAATGAAAGAAGCGAGCTGATTGGTTGCTATGGGCAACTCAGAAACATTAGGCCTCTGAAAAATTAAAGAAGCGATCTGATTGGTTCCTATGGGCAACTCAGCAACTTTAGGCCTCTGAAAAATGAAAGAAGCCATCTGATTGGTTGCTATGGGCAACTCAGCAACGTTAGGCCTCTGAAAAATGAAAGAAGCGATCTGATTGGTTGCTATGGGCAACTCAGCAGCGTTTCCTCTGGACCGGTTTTGATAAATCTCCCCCCAGTGACCTCACCAGCAGAATAATGGGGGAGATTTATCAATGTCTGTGTGAGGTACATCGCGCCCCCTTCCCATAAACTTTCATTGAGGGGCAGGCCGTGACGTCAAGAGGGGGCGGGCGTGAACACGGAAGCCCACACACAGCGTTCAGGAACTCAATGTTCCGGACCCTGGGGAGTGGAGTAACCCTTTAAACCCGGTCAGCGCTTTCTCTGTTTTGCATGAGCTTGTTGATAAATTTTGCTCAAACATAGACATTCCTTCATGTTTCTACCATCTGACACATTGGTACGTGCACTCCTCGGTGTTCCATATTTGCTCTAAGTTTAAATACCTAAACAGAAAATGCGCAATAGTAAATTAGTGTGCACAGCATTTTTCTTTCTACGGTAAACGAGCACGTAGAGAACATCGGAAAATATTCTATAAAAAAAAAGCGCACAACAAGACACAATGAAAGTCACTGTGCAAATTTTTGCGCAAAAAATTAAAATAAACAAGAAAAAGGGGTAAACTCAATGATAAATGTCCCCCAGTGAGTACAGCTCTGGAGTATAATACAGGATATAACTCAGGATCAGTACAGGATAAGTAATGTAATGTGTGTACACAGTGACCTCACCAGCAGAATAGTGAGTACAGCTCTGGAGTATAATACAGGATATAACTCAGGATCAGTATAGGATAAGTAATGTAATGTATGTACACAGTGACCTCACCAGCAGAATAGTGAGTACAGCTCTGGAGTATAATACAGGATATAACTCAGGATCAGTATAGGATAAGTAATGTAATGTATGTACACAGTGACCTCACCAGCAGAATAGTGAGTACAGCTCTGGAGTATAATACAGGATATAACTCAGGATCAGTATAGGATAAGTAATGTAATGTATGTACACAGTGACCCCACCAGCAGAATAGTGAGTACAGCTCTGGAGTATAATACAGGATATAACTCAGGATCAGTACAGGATAAGTAATGTAATGTATGTACACAGTGACCCCACCAGCAGAATAGTGAGTACAGCTCTGGAGTATAATCCAGGATATAACTCAGGATCAGTACAGGATAAGTAATGTAATGTATGTACACAGTGACCTCACCAGCAGAATAGTGAGTACAGCTCTGAAGTATATAATACAGGATATAACTCAGGATCAGTACAGGATAAGTAATGTAATGTATGTACACAGTGACCTCACCAGCAGAATAGTGAGTACAGCTCTGGAGTATAATACAGGATATAACTCAGGATCAGTACAGGATAAGTAATGTAATGTATGTACACAGTGACCTCACCAGCAGAATAGTGAGTACAGCTCTGGAGTATAATACAGGATATAACTCAGGATCAGTACAGGATAAGTAATGTAATGTATGTACACAGTGGCCTCACCAGCAGAATAGTGAGTACAGCTCTGGAGTATAATCCAGGATATAACTCAGGATCAGTACAGGATAAGTAATGTAATGTATGTACACAGTGACTCCACCAGCAGAATAGTGAGTACAGCTCTGGAGTATAATACAGGATATAACTCAGGATCAGTATAGGATAAGTAATGTAATGTATGTACACAGTGACCTCACCAGCAGAATAGTGAGTACAGCTCTGGAGTATAATACAGGATATAACTCAGGATCAGTACAGGATAAGTAATGTAATGTATGTACACAGTGACCTCACCAGCAGAATAGTGAGTACAGCTCTGGAGTATAATCCAGGATATAACTCAGGATCAGTACAGGATAAGTAATGTAACGTATGTACACAGTGACTCCACCAGCAGAATAGTGAGTGCAGCTCTGGAGTATAATGCAGGATATAACTCAGAAGCAAGGACTAGTCACCATACTTGCCATTACTCTGGAGAACACAGGTTTTACAATCACAAGGATTCTCCGATGACTCCAGGTCACAAATAATAACATTAGTATCGTTGTATCTATTATGATAGGAAACATAATACACGGCCGCACATAACACTCCAGGATATTGCTTCATCTCTAACAACTGTAGCTGCGGATTAAACAATGAAGCGGAGAAAGAAAAAAAAAACTGGAACCGAGAAGCCGGACGCTCAAGTCTCCTGAACATATTTTAGTCATGTGGATGAAATTAAGCAGAGACGGCGCTGCGCAGAGTTATTATCACCTCCAAGACAATGGGAGAAAAAAAAAAAACCTCATAAAACATATTGTGCAACCTGCGCAGCCACATGTGTGATATCCAGACACTTACCGAAATACGTCCCAGGTTCAGGAGGAAACTAATTCAGCTCTTCTTCACCTGCAAGAGACAAGAAGTTAGAATTATTACCGTGTAATTATAAAGCTTGTTAAATACAATCTGTAATAATATATTACAACACTGCAGTTATATATTTTTACAGTAGATTTTTTAAACACATCTGTGATTTATTACATTAAAGTTCAGAAATATTCCAGTTTCCATACTGGAGAACATACAATAGACTGACATTTGCTGAGTTCGGAAGATCGCAGTTAAGCTTGGCTGCAGTATAGACTGGGACAGAGCAGCAGAGTCATCTCTTGATCCAGTGTTTCCCAACAAGAGTGCCCCCAGCTGTTGCAAAACTACAACTCCCAGCATGCCCGGACAGCCGTTGGCTGTCCGGGCATGCTGGGAGTTGTAGTTTTGCACCAACTGGAGGCACCTTGGTTGGGAAACACTGGATCAATCAATATAGGGCGGGGTCAGCAGAGTCATCTCATCACTAGAGGGCGGGGTCAGCAGAGTCATCTCATCACTAGAGGGCGGGGTCAGCAGAGTCATCTCATCACTAGAGGGCGGGGTCAGCAGAGTCATCTCATCACTAGAGGGCGGGGTCAGCAGAGTCATCTCATCACTAGAGGGCGGGGTCAGCAGAGTCATCTCATTATTTGAGGGAGGGGTCAGCAGAGTCATTATCATAAGAGGGAGGGGTCAGCAGAGTCATTATCATAAGAGGGCGGGGTCAGCAGAGTCATCTCATCACTAGAGGGCGGGGTCAGCAGAGTCATCTCTATCATTAGAGGGAGGGGTCGGCAGTCATCTCATTAAAGGGGGGGGTCAGTAGTCATTAGAGGGAGGAGTCAGCAGCCATCTCATCACTAGAGGGCGGGGTCAACAGTCATCTCATCAATTGAGGGAGGGGTCAGCAGAGTCATTATCATAAGAGGGAGGGGTCAGCAGAGTCATTATCATAAGAGGGAGGGGTCAGCAGAGTCATCATAAGAGGGAGGGGTCAGCAGAGTCATTATCATAAGAGGGAGGGGTCAGCAGAGTCATTATCATTAGAGGGCGAGGTCAACAGAGTCATTATCATTAGAGGACGGGGTCAGCAAAGTAATTTCATTATCATTTGAGGGAGGGGTAAGCAGAGTCATTATCATTAGAGGGAGGAGTCAGGAGAGTCATCATTAGAGGGAGGAGTCAGCAGAATAATCTAATCATTAAAGGGTGGGGTCAACAGAGTCATCTCATCACTAGAGAGCAGGGTCAACAGAGTCATCTCATCACTAGAGAGCGAGGTAAGAGTCATCTCATCAATATAGGGCAGGGTCAGCAGAGTAATTTTATCATTAGAGGGAGGGGTCAGCAGAGTCATCTATAGAGGGAGGAGTAAACAGATTCATCTCATTATCATTAGAGGGCGGGGTCAGCAGAGTCATCACATTATAATTAGAGGGCGGGGTCAGGAGTCATCTCACAATTAGAGGGCGGGGTCAGCAGAGTCATCTATAGAGGGAGGAGTCAACAGATTCATCTCATTATCATTAGAGGGCGGGGTCAGCAGAGGATAGAAATGTAATTTATCAGACGTTCACCCTAATTTTTTTGTTTATGCAAAAAGCCTAATAAATATTTATTTAGAGATCTGCTTACTATTCATTGCCGGGTAGAAGCGCACGTCCACCGCCCCTATCAGCAATTACTTGGTCGCGGTTGAACAAGTTGGGACAATTTATTACCGGCTTAATAAATATTAATCTGGAGATCTCAGCGTGGGCAGATCCCCTGTAATTTCTCCCACAACAATAAGAAGGATTTACACAAAGGATTTACAGATTAGCTGAAATCACTACAACAGCCATGGCGGAAATTAGGACGAGGCCAAGAAACAACACAACGTTCTCCAATGGTAGAACTACAACTCCCAATGTGCCCAGACAGCCTGCCTGTTTCTCTAACTCATTGGTTTACAAACTGTGCTCCTCCAGATGTTGCAATACTACAAGTCCCAGCATGCCTGGAAAGCTTACAATCAGGTTCTCCAAACTGTGGACCTCGAACTATTGCAAAACTACAAATCCCAGCATGCTTATATCTCTAGTGGTCTCTACAATGTGGACCTCATGCTGTTGAAAAACCAACTCCCAGAATGCCCGGAGAGCCTGCCTGATCCTGTAGCTCAATGGTCTCCAAAATGTGGACCTCCAGCTGTTGCAAAACTACAACCCCCAACATGCCCAGACAGCCTGCCTGATCCTCTAGCACATTAGTCTTCTAAGTGTGGACCTCCAGTTTCTGCAAAAATACAACAACTCCCAGTATGGCTGAACAGCCTGCCTGATTTCTTTTCAAACAGTGGTCCTCCAGCTGTTGCAAAACTACAACTCCCAGCATGTCCAGACAGCCTACAACCTAGGTTTCCAAACTGCGGACCTCCAGCTGTTGCAAAACTACAACTCCCAGAATGTCCGGAAAGCCTACAAACATAGGTCTCCAAACTGTGAACCCTCCAGCTGTTGCAAAACTACAACTCCCAGAATGCCCAGACAGCCTGCCTGATCCTCTAGCTCATTGCTTTTCAAACTTTGGACCTCCAGCTGTTGCAAAACTACAACTCCCAGCATTTCCGGACAGCCTACAACCAAGGTCTCCAAACTGCGGACCTCCAGCTAGTGCAAAACTTCAACTCCAAGAATGCTTAATCTTCTAGCTCATTGGTCTCCAAACTGTGGGCCTCCAGCTGTTGCAAAACTACAACCCCCAGCATGCCCAGACAGCCTGCCTGATCCTCTAGCACATTAGTCTTTTAAGTGTGGACCTCCAGTTTCTGCAAAAATACAACTCCCTG
Organism: Hyla sarda; assembly: GCF_029499605.1. Taxonomy (NCBI): domain Eukaryota; kingdom Metazoa; phylum Chordata; class Amphibia; order Anura; family Hylidae; genus Hyla; species Hyla sarda. The sequence continues at coordinate 18,867,547 of NC_079195.1, forward strand.
TATGGCCGGACAGCCTGCATGATCCTCTAGCTCATTTCTTTTCCAACAGTGGTCCTCCAGCTGTTGCAAAACTACAACTCCCAGCATGCCCAGACAGCCTACCCGATTTTCTAGCTCATTGCTTTTTAAATGGTGGTCCTCCTGCTGTTGCAAAACTACAACTCCCAGAAAGCCCGGACAGCTTACAAACATAGGTCTCCAAACTGTGGACCTCCATCTGTTGCTAAACTAAAACTCCCAGCATGCCCAGACAGCCTGCCTGATCCTCTAGCTCATTTCTTTGTAAACGGTGGTCCTCCAGCTGTTGCAAAACTACAACTCCCAGCATGTCCGGCCAGCCTACAATCTTGGTCTCCAAACTGCGGACCAATAGCTGCTGCAAAACTACAACTCCCAGAATGCCCAGAAAGCCTACAAACATAGGTCTCCAAACTGTGAACCCTCCAGCTGTTGCAAAACTACAACTCCCAGAATGTCCGGAAAGCCTACAAACATAGGTCTCCAAACTGTGAACCCTCCAGCTGTTGCAAAACTACAACTCCCAGAATGTCCGGAAAGCCTACAAACATAGGTCTCCAAACTGTGAACCCTCCAGCTGTTGCAAAACTACAACTCCCAGAATGCCCAGAAAGCCTATAAACATAGGTCTCCAAACTGTGAACCCTCAAGCTGTTGCAAAACTACAACTCCCAGAATGTCCGGAAAGCCTACAAACATAGGTCTCCAAACTGTGAACCCTCCAGCTGTTGCAAAACTACAACTCCCAGCATGCCCGGACAGCCGTTGGCTGTCCGGGCATGCTGGGAGTTGTAGTTTTGCAATAACTGGATGGCCGCAGTTTGAAGACCACGTCTCTGAGCACTGTAATGGACGCTTTTAGTTGTGATGGAAAAACCCATAAATCCGGAACGTCCAGCAACGCTAAAAACCCAAGGACGAGACTGCGAAATCGATCCCTGCTGCAAAATGGAAGTGTTTTTCTCTTTAAAAGTGGAATTTCCTCTTCCTAAACGCCGATCCCGGCGGAGCCCCCATAAGTGTTTTTATTATAGATGGTATGAAGTGCTGAGTACTGGACACCGGGGGCCCCCGGGACAATAAAAACTGACTGCTAGGAGATGATCGATTTCCAGACAAAGAGACAGAGAGATGGAGAAACCATTAGATCCCAGTATGACAGCGGCCAGCGCCGGACTTCAAAGACGCTGCTCGCAACGTCAGCAAGTGGCGGGATTCCATAGCAGCCGGGGAAGGCTCGTATGTCGAGGCACGAAATCCAGAATTATCTGAAGGATAAAATCTTTTACCCTTAGTCCCATACGACTTCGGGAGGTGTTCACACTGGAGGCATTTACTCACGTAAATTCGCGCCATTACTCCGCTCCATTTTCCGCCTTGAATGAAAGTTCTATTGACTTTAAAGGGGTACTCCAGTGGAAAACATTTTTTTTTTTAATCAACTGGTGCCAGAAAGTTAAATAGATTTGTAAATTACTTCTATAAAAAAAAAAAAAAAAATCTTAATCCTTCCAGTACTTAGCTGCTGTTATGATCCACAGGAAGTTTTTTTTTATTTTTGAATTTCCTTTCTGTCTGACCACAGTGCTCTCTGCTGACACCTCTGTCCATTTTAGGAACTGTCCAGAGCAGGAGCAAATCCCCCATAGAAAAACCTACCTCTCCTGCTCTGGGACAATTCCTAAAATGGACAGAGGTGTCAGCAGAGAGCACTGTGGTCAGACAGAAAGGAAATTCAAAAAGAAAAGAACTTCAGGTGGATCATAACAGAAGCTGATAAGTACTGGAAGGATTAAGATTAATTTTTTTTTTTTAATAGAAATAATTTACAAATCTGTTTAACTTTCTGGCACCAAAAAAAAAAAAAAAAAAAGTTTTCCAGTGGAGTACCCCTTTAAAGGGGTACTCCGCCCCTAGACATCTTATCCCTTAGTCAAATGATAGGGGATTAGAGGTCCGATTGCGGGGGTTCTGCTGCGGGGAGCCCCCGCGATTTTCCTGTAGCACCAGGCATACGTTATGAATAGAGATGAGAAAACTTACAGTAAATTCGATTCGTCACGAACTTCTCGGCTCGGCAGTTGATGACTTTTGTGAATTAGTTCAGCTTTCAGGTGCTCCGGTGGGCTGGAAAAGGTGGATACAGTCCTAGGAAAGAGTCTCCTAGGACTGTATCCACCTTTTCCAGCCCACGGGAGCACCTGAAAGCTGAACTAATTTATGCAGGAAAAGTCATCAACTGCCGAGCCGAGAAGTTCGTGACGAATTTACTGTAAGTTCGCTCATCTCTAGTTATGAACGCCGGCTGCGGCGGCTCGTGACATCACGCAACGTCCCATCAATGCAAGTCTATGGGAGGGGGCATGGTGGAGGAGGTCACGCCGCCTCCCATAGACTTGTATTGAGACGTGGGGTGTGAAGTCACAAGGGGACGTGGCCACGAGGTCACGAGCCTTCGGCGCTGCTTCGCTAGTCATCCGGCACGGCGCGAACTTCGCTAAGTGCACCAGATGACTGTAGTGCCGCAGCAAATATTGCAGAGGGTCCCCAGCGGCAGGACCCCCCCGATAAGACCTCTTATCCCATATCCTTTGTATAGGGGACAGAGTACCCCTTTATTGGTCTTTTCTTCGCTCGGTTCACACTGCAGAAATTTCTGCGGATGAAATCCAGACGCAAAATCGTATACCGCCAAAAGACTGAATACGTGCAATTCTTCTGGTGGAATCTGCAGGTAAAAGCCTATTGAAGTCAATGGGACGTTTTCCCTGACGAGTTGCGGATCAAACCCCAAAGTGGCTGAACTTCCTCCACAGAATTCCCCGATTTCCTCATCAAATTCCGCACAAAACAGATGACGGCAGATTTGCTGAGTTTTCTGACCAAAATGATTCCTCAGCGTGAACGTGTACCCTTAGGCTAGGATCACAAGGTGGAATTTCCGAGCAAAACCGCCGGAAAAAATTCAGCTAGGAAATTCAACAAAATTTACTTAAAGGGGTTATCCAGGAAAAAAATTTTTTTTTTTTATAATAAATCAACTGGCTGCAGAAAGTTAAACAGATTTGTCAATGACTTCTATTAAAAAATCTTAATCCTTCCAGTACTTATTAGCTGCTGAATACTACAGAGGAAATTCCTTTCTTTTTGGAACACAGAGCTCTCTGCTGACATCATGACCACAGTGCTCTCTGTAAATTTTAGGAACTGTGCAGAGCAGCATATGCTTTCTATGGGGATTTTCTCCTACTCTGGACAGTTCTTAAAATGGACAGAGATGTCAGCAGAGAGCACTGTGCTCATGATGTCAGCAGAGAGCTCTATGTTTCAAAAAGAAAAGAATTTCCTCTGTAGTATTCAGCAGCTAATAAGTACTGGAAGGATTAAGATTTTTTAATAGAAGTCATTTACAAATCTGTTTAACTTTCCGGCAACTGTTGATTTAAAAAAAAAAAAAAGGTTCCACCAGAGTACCCCTTTAAGAGTTACTTGTTGACTGGTGATGGATCCAACTGGTGGGGCCCACAGGGGCCACAGAACAAGGCTGCTGTTTTTTCAAAGAGCTTCATTGACAACACCGATCACCGCCATCCACAGCACCAGGAACGGCATGAGTGGCTCACGTGGCCAAGAACGACGCCAACCCCATCACCCACGTCCACCGAGCCAAGGATTCTAAGAAAGCTCCTCTAAACGAGACCAAAGTAGAACACAAAAAGCAGAAGAGTAATGGTCGGAGGGCAGCCCTGAAGACGACGGCCGAGGTAAGAGGTCAGGGCCATTAAATATAGAGCGTATAATCCCCAGAGGAATATTACATTACACTACTTATCACAGACACCGCAACAATTTCACGCCCTATTTATGCCAGGTTTAAATGGGCAACTAATGCCAGGAATGCCGCCCGGCATTTAAACCTGGAATGCGTTGTAAGGGATTCTGGGATTACAGAGCTGTCAGTTCTCCAGTGGTATTAGGACGTGTACAGGGGGAGGGGGGCGCTCTGCAAGGGATCCTGGACCATAATACGTACGACTTACTACGGCACCAATCTGTTCCACATAGTAACCAAAACCACATGACCAATAATAGACTGGGTGACTTATTTGGACCTTAAATCAGCAGACAAGCCATAGAAACCACCCATTAGTCCCCTTTTGACTATATCACAGGAAGCTTAGGTCACCATTAAAGGGGTACTCCTTTTCTCAGCGATTCGAACAAACTGTTCTGAACGCTGGAGCCGGGTGCTCATGATGCCATAGCCCCGCCCCCTCAATGCAAGTCTATGAGAGGGGCGTGATTGACGTCATAGACTTGCATTAAGGGGGCGTGGCCATGACATCACGAGCAAGGCATGGCCATGATGTCACAAACCTCTGCCCCGTATTGCCGTGCGCGGGTCCCCAGCGGCAGAACCCCCGCGATCGGACATCTTATCCCCTTATCCTTTTGATAGGGGATAGTTGTCTAGGGGCGGAGTACCCCTTTAACGTGTACCTGTCGTTAACAATAACTTTTTATATAATGTAGATAATTCCATTATATGTATATTTGTAATATACATTGGCTAAAAATTGTGTATATTTTTGGGTGAAAATAATCCTGTCCCTGCAGCTGTTGCCTGTGTGACTGAGGAGTCCAAATACAGAAAGTGAGGGCAGGACAAGCAGGGCTTTGTGCAGGCTCCTGCTTGTGAGCCTGGGGCGTGTCATAGAAACTCCGTGCACAGGGCCCCCCGCTTGTCCTCAGTGCACAGGGCCCCCCCGCTTGTCCCCAGGGCCCCCCCGCTTGTCCCCAGTGCACAGGCCCCCCCCCCCCCCCCCGCTTGTCCCCAGTGCACAGGGCCCCCCCCCCGCTTGTCCCCAGTGCACAGGGCCCCCCCCCCCCGCTTGTCCCCAGTGCACAGGGCCCCCCCCCCCCGCTTGTCCCCAGTGCACAGGGCCCCCCCCCCCGCTTGTCCCCAGTGCACAGGGCCCCCCCCCCCGCTTGTCCCCAGTGCACAGGGCCCCCCCCCCCCCGCTTGTCCCCAGTGCACAGGGCCCCCCCCCCCCCCCCGCTTGTCCCCAGTGCACAGGGCCCCCCCCCCCCGCTTGTCCACCATGCACAGGGCCCCCCCGCTTGTCCACCATGCACAGGGCCCCCGCTTGTCCCCAGTGTACAGAGCCCCGCCACACCCAATGCCGAAAGACTATATGGCACTTTAGGGTCACCATAGACACAACCCATTCACTGGCTCTAATGCTTCCCTGGGACCTTAATATAGACACCACGGTCACCACGCATTTATTTAATTTAATGCTCTCCTGGGACCTCAATGGACAACATATACAACCCAAACTGGTTTCAGTGGGTTCCCCCATTTGTTAAGTTCCTACAAAAGAAAAAAAACAGCATTTTTAGCGCCTCTACAATTAAGATAATGAGAGAAGCGTCAAAATCCACCAGAACTCATCTACTGGGAGGATGACGAAGGGTAGAGGGGCATCAGAAATGGGTTGTTTGGACCTGGTTACCCTTATAAAACCCCAAAGCAGATTGATGTGAAGAGCCTACCCTCGCACTTTTTGCATCTTGAATGATTTACAGTTCGAGTTTCCGGCAGATCCTACCCTTGTCAACCATAAAGTCATCAATGACCGACTAGTAACATGCTGAGCTACACAACAAGCGGAGGGGCCTCTTCAATTATTCATCAGGGCCATATAAATATAAAAAAAATAAAATAAAATTACCATATATAATGAATAATATTATATATATATATATATATATATATATATATATATACATATACATACACACACACACACCATATATATGTACACATACATATATACATACATACACCACATGTATATAAAATTATATATATATATATATATATATATATATATATATATATATATATATATATATATATAAATAAAAATATATAAACCTAAATAAAAAAATAAAAATAAAATATAAATAAATAAAAATATATAAATTTATATTATCAGGGGATGGATAGAGCCGGAGTTTCCTGCCCTCTCTGCACAGTCGGGGGGCCGGATACTTACATTGAGGGTCCAACTGGGACCTCGCCTAGAGCCTGGTGTTTATCCTACAAGTAAATGAGGCATGTTCTCCCAGCAGGGATTAAAGTCAATGGAAAGAAAACCTTATGAGGGTCAATGAGCTTCACACCGCTCCATGAGAAGTCTTGTTTTACGTCTTGGCGTCTCCCTCTCAGTACTCGGCACAACAACCTCTGCACTATTTCTTTCTTGTCGTGAACATCCCCCTAGTCTTCTCCCACCTTCACAAATGGGATAAATCTAGAGTTCCTTGTATACCACAACTTCCTTAAAGGGGGGGGGGGTACTCCAGTGGAAAACTTATTATTATTTTGAAGTCAACTGGTGCCAGAAAGTTAAACAGGTTTGTAAATGACTTCTATAAAAAAAAAAAAAAAATTAAAAAAAAATTCTTTACCCTTCCAGTACTTTTTAGCAGCTGTATGCTACAGAGGAAATTCTTTTCTTTTTGAATTTCTTTTTTGTCTTGTCCACAGTGCTCTCTGCTGACACCTGATGCCCGTATCAGGAACTGTCCAGAGCAGGAGAAAATCCCCATAACAAACCTATGCTGCTCTGGACACTTCCTGACACGGACACTAAAACATCGTTTAGTGTTCTTCACTTTGTGGGCTTCACTTTTGCATACGTGACCCGCCAAAAAGCTCCAGTCTTTTGTCTCATCTGTCCTTCGGACAAGCCACAAAGCTTCTGGGAGAATGTCCTTTGGACAGATGAGACAAAATACTGGAGCTTTTTGGAAGTCAAATCAGCTCTATGCTCATATATGAAAAAATGAAGGCAGTCCGGGCATGCTGGGAGTTGTAGTTTTGCAACAGCTGGAGGCACCATGGCTGGGCAACACTGCTCTAAATGAAGCAAGTGGTGAAAGGGCTTGCAAGTCTCCCGCTCAGAAGAGAAGGGAAACTATTAATACGGAGTGGCAAGAGCAGCAGGTAGAGGAGGCACCCGCCTGTAGGTAGACGAGAGGAAGGATGAGACTTTGGCTGTCCGGGCATGCTGGGAGTTGTAATTTTGAAACAGCTGGAGGCACCCTAGTTGGGAAACACTGCTTTAAAGTGCCCGTGGGTCTTCATTTTCCATATGTGTGACCAGTTTATTTTTCAGGACGAATGCCTCTGAATAGTATACTGTGTGTTGGTTATATTTAAAAAAAAAAATTATATATATTATATATATATATATATACATATACACACACACACAGTATATACTCGTGTATAAGCAGAGATTTTCAGCACAACTTTTCGTGCTGATAATGCCCCCCTCGGCTTATACTCGAGTGGAAAAAAACTAAATATCCTGTGGGGGATGTTGGCCGGGCCGTCCATCTTCGTTGCGGGGAGCATCCGACTAGTGATGCTGCACAGGCACGTCCGTGCGCAGCAGACGTCCGGAGCATCCCTGTGCACGGACGTCCTAGCACGGCGGCGTTAATGCAGCGTCACTAGTCTGGGGCCGGCCCGGAGCGGAGTAGAGGGTCTACCGGTGAAGATGGACGTCCCAGACCGGCTCATCCTCCCCACCGGAATTCGGACGGTCCCCGCAGCTACGAAGCAACAGGACCGAGAGAACTGGGGAGGTAAGTAGACAACGAAGGGGGCCTATATGATGACGGAGGGGGCGGTCTGGATAATGACAGGGGTCTGGATGATGACCGTGGGGGGTCCTGCATGATGACGGGGGGGGGGATGATGTATTTTCCCCTGTAGGCTTATACTCAAGTCAATAAGTTTTCCCAGGTTTTGGGGGTGAAAGTAGGGGCCTCGGCTTATATTCGGGTCGGCTAATACTCGAGTATATACGGTATATATTACACGGAATACACGGTAATATGTGTATATAATTTTATACACACACACACTTTTTTTTAAAATATAACTAACACACAGAATACTATTCAGAGACATTCGTCCTGTATTCATAAAGTCCCCAACGTCAGGGCCATAGAGGAAACGGCAATGTTTTTCACTACATCTCTCCGTGTGAGAAGCTCCAACCTTTGACCCTGCTGTTTCCGAGTCCCGGTTTGGGTTGAGAAGGAGACAGATGACAGAGCAGGCCGCGGCGAGAGCCAGCTGGCACGGCGCAGAATGGGTATTTTGTTGGGAAAGCCAGATCTTCTCCTCCGGACACCTGGTTTCCTCTCCTAAACTCTTCTGGGATTCGCTTCCTGCAGGCAAATGTCTTGGAAAAGGCCGAACCACAGGCTTAATGATTGTTGTGGATGAGGGAGAAGAAAGTGCGATACGGCAGAGCCGACGCGTTGGTAATTGTTGCGTGCCGGAGAAGACTCATACCGTGCCCTCAGGACTGGTAAATAGGAGGATATCGCCATGACGCCTCGACTGCTATACACTACATCTCATTGAGGCCGTGCCAAGACTTGCTAAATTTTAAAGGGGTACTCCAGTTGAAAAAAAAAAATTTTATCAAAAGGTGCCAGAAAGTTAAACAGATTTGTAAGTTACTTCTATTTAAAAATCTTAATCCTTCCAGTACTTATCAGCTGCTGTATGCTCCACAGGAAGTTCTGTTCTTTTTGAATTTTCATTTCTGTCTGACCACAGTGCTCTCTGCTGACACATCTGTCCATGGCAGGAACTGTCCAGAGCAGGAGCAAATCCCCATAACAAACCTCTCCTGCTCTGGACAGTTCCTGACATGGACAGAGGTGTCAGCAGAGAGCACTGTGGTCAGACTGAAAGGAAATTCAAAAAGAAAAGCACTTCCTGTGGAGCATACAGCAGCTGATAAGTACTGGAAGGATTAAGATTTTTAAATAGAAGTCATTCACAAATCTGTTTAACTTTCTGGCATCAGTTGATATAGATAAAAAATAAATGTTTTTCACTGGAGTACCCCTTTAAGAAGATTTATAGAAGTAAATAACTTCTAAAAAAAAAAAAAAAAAACTTTCCAATAAACAAAAATAAAATAATTACGTGACAAAAAATAATGTAAAAAAAATTACATGAAATAAAATGAAAATAAAAAAATAGTAAATTAGCATGGAAACCAAAAACCAAAGCTAATGCACTGAATAATCTAACTCAATGCAGCGAATCATCCCCACATGACCACAACCAGGGCGCGGCCTGTAAAGGCACAAAATTACGGAAAGAATCCTGCACCGGCGACCTTCGTTTTTACATGTGACCTTCCACAAACAAGTCCCATAAAAGCAGAGGGCTCCGGAGGGTCGAGAAAGTGCGTGAGCAGAATGTAAAGTGGGAAAACGTTAAAAATAACAGGAACTTTAAGAGCGATCCATTAACAGAGAGAGGCCGTAACCCTGTAGACGCCGCGCACTGAACCGCGGATCGCGATGAGACGAGGATTATGCCCAGGGAGGAGGGTGACGCTAAATTTTTTATTACATTTTTTAATTTAGCAAAAATAGGAAGGAGGAAATCATCATACCCTTGAGTTGCTACTTTAGAACAGTGTTTCCCAACCAGTGTGCCTCCAGCTGTTGCAAAACTACAACTCCCAGCATGCTCAGACAGCCAACGCAACAGGATTCTGGTTTTCTATGAATTGTACCTCATTAAAGGGGTATTCCAGGCCAAAACTTTTTTTTATATATTAACTGGCTCCGGAAAGTTAAACAGATTTGTAAATTACTTCTATTAAAAAAAATCTTAATCCTTCCAATAGTTATTAGCTTCTGAAGTTTAGTTGTTGTTTTCTGTCTAACTGCTCTCTGATGACTCACGTCCCGGGAGCTGTGCAGTTCCTATGGGGATATTCTCCCATCATGCACAGCTCCCGGGACGTGACATCATCATTGAGCAGTTAGACAGAAAACTTCAGAAGCTAATAACTATTGGAAGGATTAAGATTTTTTTAATAGAAGTAATTTTCAAAGCTGTTTAACTTTCCAGAGCCAGTTGATTATATATATATATAAAAAAAAAAAAGGTTTTGCCTGGAATACCCCTTTAATTATGTGGTTCATTTGTAGATTCTTCACAAATAGGGGGCATGACTTAAAGGGGTACTCCACTGCCCCAGCGTTCGGAACATTAGACTTGCATTGAGGGGGCGGGGCGTGACATCATGAGGGGCGTGGCTATGATGTCACGAGCTCCCGACGCTTGTTCCAAACGCTTGTTCCAAACGCTGAGCAGCGGAGTACCCCTTTAATTAGTTTCGGCACTTTTCGTTTTTTCCTCCTCGCCCTATAATAGCCATAACTCATTTTTCCACCTACAAACTCAAATGAGGCTTGTTTTTTGTGGGGCCAAGTATACTTTGTAATGACACCTTTCATTTTTTTTCCTAACTCAAACAAAAAAAAAAAAGTTATTTCTGAGGGCAAATTGAAAAAAAATTTAAAAAAATTAAAAAAGTATGCAAATTTGGGGGTCTGTTTTTTTTTTTTTTTTTTTTTTTTTTTTACAATTCACCTTGTGGTAAAATGTACATATTTCGATTCTTTAGGTCAGCTTTATTACGCCAATACCAAAATTTGTTTAGTTTCCATCATGTTTTACTAATTTAAATTTTTTTAAACTTAATTAAAAAAAAAAAATAAATAAACCCTGACCCCTAGAACTTTTTTATTTTTCCGTATACTGGGCTGTATGAGGGCTCATTTTTTTGGGCTGTAATCTGCTGTCTGTATCAGTACTATTTTGGTATTGTTCAGACTTTTTGAACATTTTTTACTTCATTGACTTTTTTTTTACATTAACGGCATTTACCGTACGGGATATGAAATGTTATTTTTTTTAATGGTTCGGACAATTATGCACGCGCCAATACCAAATATATATTTTTTTATTATGTTTACATATTTTATACATGGAAAATGGGAAAAGGGGGGTGATATGAACTTAATATGTAAAGGGTTAATGGGTGTTTTTTTATAACGTATTAATAACTTTTTATACACACTTTATTAAGAGGAATCATTAGATTCCTCATACAGATCAATGCAGTTCTATTGAACTCCATTGATCTGTGTTCATTTGGTTGAGCCTGCTCAATCAAATGCAGATGTATGGGGGCAGCCATGAAGGCAGAGGTAAGCACTGCGACTACCTCCACAGTGAATTGTGATCGCACTGCGGGTGATCCACCCCACTAGACCACCAGGGATTGTTAGCAGGTCCCTTTAGACACCGCTGTTAACTTTCACAGCAGCGATCCAAAAGGGTTAATAGCCGGCCGCGGCAATCGCTGCATGCCGGGCTATTAGTGGCGGCCCCGGCTACTGAAATCAGCCGGGGGCCGCCGGGTATGGAGCAAGCACGAGTCCAGAGCCCGCTACATACACCCTAAGCGCCGGTGCAAGGTGCAGTGGAGTATCCCTTTAATGGAGTCATCTACCGAATAGGAGGTTACCTACTTATTACCTGACTATCCTACTACCAGGGGCTTAAACCTAATAGGGGGATTCCATACCTACCTACTGGGGGGATTGCACCTAATAGGAGGCTCCCTACCTACCTGACTGACTACCTACTGATGGGCTTCTATCTAAAAGGAAGGGGATCCCAACCTACTGGTGACTTCTAGATAATAAGGTGGTGGTGGGGGGATTCTTTACCAACTAGGGACTTCGACTTAAAACAGAAGGGTTTCCTACCTACTGGGGACTTCTAGATAATAAGGTGGTGGTGGGGGGATTCTTTACCTACTAGGGACTTCGACTTAAAAAAGAAGGGTTTCCTACCTACTGGGGGCTTCTACCTATTGGAGGGGGGGGGGAATTCCTTAAAGGAATACCGTAGTGTGATATAACTTACCACTGGGACCCCTCGCAGTCTACGGGACTGCGGCAGTCTGCAGGAAGGGGGCGTGTCCATCCCCAGCATGACGGGACGGCCGGCACGCCCCCCCATTTATGCCATAGATGCACATGAAGGGGCTTCCTGTGGGAACGGCACAACACTTCCTGTGGACTGCTGCGGTCCCGTACAGGAGATTGTGGGGGTCCCAGAGGTTGGACCCCCCGCGATGTATAACTTATCTGCTATCCGAAGTTATATTACACTATAGTATTCCTTTAACTACTGGGTGTGTCTACCTAAAAGGGGAGATTCCCCAACTACTGGGGTCAAATCTTCATTATGAGTGTCAGTGAGGGCCTCCTGTTCATCTGTCACCTAAATCTTCACCTAAGTCTCAACCCACTTCTGCTGTCATATGAGATTGAAAAAAAAAAAAAAAGTATCTGTAATTGGTATCGGTATTAAAAAAATAAATAAAATAAAAAAGTGTGGGTAGCCATAGTGGTTCTTAAAGGAATACCGCAGCCAGAGACAACGTATCCCCTATCTGCAGGATAGAAGACAAGTGTCTGATCGCTGGGGGGATGGATCTAACTGCTAGGACCAGCCGCGACCTCCCGTACAGGCCCCTGAACTGCCGCAAACGGCTTATGCTTGTGTCGTCGATCTCATTAAGAGGTTGACAAACACGCCCCATCCATGTATCCCTATGGGAGAGGCTGGGATGCACAAAAGCTCCCATAGAGATACATGGAGGGGGCGTGTCAGCTGCGGCATCATGCTGAGGCTGAAAGACCCTTCTGCATGGGAAGAGCCGCGACCCCATACAGGATTCGGACCCCTATCGATCAGACACTTATCCCCTATCCTGTATAAGGCAGCAGAGTTCTCCTTTAAAAAATGGAATCAGGACCTCCCTAACAGTTCTGGCACAAGAACACCAAAGTGCCCCCAAATCTGTGCTGCTCAAATGCACTTCCAGCTGAGCAAATCACAGCAAGCACACAAATAGCCCACGGCCACAAAATGGTTAAAAATGCACAAACACAGGTGGCGAGGGCACAAAGTGCCCCGCACATCATCCTGGCATTAACCCTCCATCTACCCACCCCTTATACTTCCTTATTTATCCTGGCAAAGTCTCAAATTGCGCAGTTCTGGCCTTTAAAGTGGGGGAACCAGTTCTAGGGCCCGAAAAGATGCGACGTGTTTGTCGCCGTTTCGGGAACAGGATGGACTGGTTCCAGCCTCGGTTCCCTTTTCACCACATCCTTGACTGTAAGCCCTGCAGATTACGGGGCAAATCTGCAGGGTTTACAGTCCCCCCCCACAGAGAGTCACTCTATGACCTCGATGGGTCACGAGCAAAGTGAACCGCAATTTAATGGTACGTTCTGTGGTGTAATGAGGAGACACCCTGTGATCTGAAAACTTGGCCCCTCAGGGGATTCTTAGGAGTGTCCTCCGGATTAAAGGCGTCTTCCCATTCTGTAATGAATGCCCACGAAAAAAAGAGAGAGAGACAAGGTGCTTCAAGCGCAGTTAACCCCTTATGGCAGTGTTTTCCATCCACAGTGCCTCCAGCTGTTGCAAAATTGCAAAACTTTTTTTGTGTGTGTGTTTTCTTAAGTGGAGAAGCAGAGCTGTAGGGGAGGAGGAGGCCTTAATTTGAACTCAACAAAAACTTTGTGATGCTCCCATAACCCAGTGTTTGCCAACCAGGGCGCCTCCAGCTGTGCCAAAACTACAAGCCGTTGGCTGTCTGGGCATGCTGGGACTTGTAGTTTTGCCACAGCTGGAGGCACCCTGGTTGGCTAACACTGCCTTATGGAGACAATTGGGTGAATATATCCAACACATTTCAGTGTCTTGTGCACCATATACAATCCTAGGGTGCCGCCTGTACCAAACCCAGATCGGGACAAAGAGCTAGATTAATTCTTCAGGTCCATCAACAGGCTAGCTATTCAAAACGCATTGTCCACAATAAAGATATCTAAAAAACAGTCTGCCTCCAGCTGTTGCAAAAACTACAACTCAGCGTCACGCCCCTCCCATAGACTTGTATTGAGGGGGAGTGGACGTGCAGTCATGAGGGGGCGCGGCCGACTCCCCCAGCTCGAAAAAAGCTTTCGGAACATTTACTTCCGAACGCTGGCCAGTGGAGTACCCCTTTAAGTCCCCGAGGAGAGACTGTGCTTAGTTTGAACATCCAGAATACCTTCTGTTTCTTAAGGAGTTCGAAGCGGTTGGAGTTAATTTCTCTGATGTGATCAGTCAGAGTGACTCTGACGGGATCCATCTCGATAGAAAGAACTGTAGAATAATGTCTGAAGAGTCCATGCTGTAGGAATTTTTTCTTTATATTTTGTCTATGTTTATTAATTCTACAGTGCAATGGCTGGGTTGTCCTCCCAATATATTGGAGACCACAGATACAATCAATAAGATAGATAACATATAATGATTGGCAGGTTCATCTATGTTTAAGCTGGAATTTTTCTTTTGTTGTATATGACCTGATTTCATTGGTATTATGCTTAATTTCTTTGCAGCATTTACATAGATCGGACCCACATTTGTAGCTTCCCAAAGGTAAATCACTTTTCTTCTTTTGTTGTTTGTGTTGTCGGATTCGACTTGGAGAAAGGAGATTTTCCGGGAGCTCTCCTAAATGTGATCGGGGGTGACCTGGGATCTTTCCTTTAAAAGGGATACTCCGCTGCTCAGCGTTTGGAACAAACTGATCCGAACGCTGGACCCGGGAGCTTGTGACATCATAGCCCCGCCCCCTCAATGCAAGTCTATGGGAGGGGGCATGGCAGCTGTCACGCCCCCTCCATAGACTTGCATTGAGGGGGCGGGGCTATGATGTCACAAGCTCCCAGGTCCAGCGTTCGAAACAGTTTGTTCCAAACGCAGAGCAGCGGAGTACTCCCTTAAAGGTGTACATCACTCAGTAGAACCGTATTTTTCATCCTATAGGACGCACCGGCGTATAAGACGCACCCAATTTATAGGTGCAAAATCTAAAAAAAAGAAAGATTTTGAACCCAATAGTGGTCTTCAACCTGTGGACCTCCAGATGTTGCAAAACTACAACTCCCAGCATGCCCGGACAGCCGTTGGCTGTCCGGGCATGCTGGGAGTTGTAGTTTTGCAACATCTGGAGGTCTTCAGATTGAAGACCACTGCAGGAGGAGGTAATACTCACGTGTCCCCGCCGCTCCGGACCAGTCACCGCCGCCCTGGATATTGCTCCATCGCTCCGGAACGTCTCTGCTGCCGGCCGGGTATCCTTGCTCCCCGTCGCCGCCATCACGTTGTTACGGACGCCGACGCACGTACGCGACGACGAGGAAGGAGAGCGCCGGCCATAAAGGGGATCCCTGAACGGAGAAGACACCGAGGAGGCAGGTAAGGTCCCTCCCGGTGTCCTGTAAGCACTAACCCGGCTATTCAGTCGGGCTGTTCAGGACCGCCGCGGTGAAATCGCGGCGGTCCCGAACAGCCCGACTGAACAGCCGGGTTAGTGTCACTTTCCCTTCAAACGCGGCGGTCAGCTTTGATCGCCGCATCTGAAGGGTTAATACAGGGCATCACCGCGATAGGTGATGTCCTGTATTAGCCGCAGGGACCACCGCGATAGGGGTGTATTCGCCGTATAAGACGCACCGACTTTTCCCCCCCAGTTTTGGGGAAGAAAAAGTGCGTCTTATACGGTGAAAAATACGGTATATGCCAGTTTTGTTCCAGAACTTCTATAATTCTGGCTGCAGAGTTGCTAAACGTAGCGATAAAGTTGGTTTTCTGTTTTTCGTATCTTTTTTTCCATATTTTCTTTTCTGTAGGCATTGTCTGGGTTCAAACATTTTTTGGTGATTTATTATGTACTTTCTGCAAAGATTGTTTAATAATCGTCTTAGGAAATTTCTTTTTTCTTTAAACCTTTTCTCCAGGATTTTTTGCTTATTGCTTGAATGTGTTGTCCCCCGTCCAATTTTTCCGAACCCGTTTGAACCGACTGTACAGCACGTTTTTTTTAGCCACAGTTTGTAGCGCCCGCTATTGAACTCTAAATAGCTATTAGCATCGACCGTTTTGATGAAGTAGATGTAGTGAAATTCCTTTCATTGTGGGAAAGGCAGAGGTCCAAAAAGTGGATTTCTTCAGTACTAGCTTGACAGACGAAATTGGCGGCTCTTCTCAGCTGAACATGCACACCTGTGCGCGGATTAACCGGCAGTGCTCCCGGTCCAACAATAGCACAAAAGAAGAGAATATCCAGCGAAGAGTGCAGTAAATCAGGAACAAAGGTATTTGAAGATCACATGGATAGCACAGTAACACCAACGCGTTTCGGGTCAAACAGGACCCCTAGTCATGGCATAGCAAGTAAAACCTCTAGTGTAAATTGGAGGCCCTAGTCGTTGTTATTCAAGGTTGCTAAAAGAGTATTTCTAGGTTCAGTTTGCTGGACCAGAAGAATAAGTCTAGCTATTTGAAACGCGTTGACCGGAATAAAGAGAAAAAGAAAATACATACACATATGTATGTATATGTATTTATTTTATTTTTTATTATATTCCTGTTTTTGAGAGGATGTTCAGATCTCCAGTTCGTTGCTTCCTTCCCATTCTGTAACGAATCTACACAGAACTGTACAGGAAAGGTCATAGTTCACATCCAGAGGCCAAAAAAAACGAATAGACTCACAGCCAGAGGGTTTGTGACTATTTGATTCAGTGTGTACGATCCACATACAAGTGGCTATAGACATTTGCCTGCAGAGGGTGGTGTGCAAGTAGTGAGAAGGTGGGTATTGGGAGAAAAACCAAAAAAAACTTAGTTCTGGGCTAATGGAAGGAACCATCATTTGATCATTTGGGGGGGGGGGGGGACCTTGATATAACTAATCGGGGGAAGTAATCTCTGCAGTGATCATGATCAAAAAAGGTGGCCTACTGTAACTAAGTGGGTTGTGATACCTAGGGAAGTGGGCTATGCTGGAACTACAAAGGGAGGCTCTGTTCTGACTACTGGGGGCAGCAGAATCTGGTTTCATGTATAGGGTTGTGTGCATATCATTGCAGTCTTAAGAGTAGGAACCAACATTAAAACGTACCTGTCATATCCCATTAAAAAAGTTATGCTACTCAGTACCTAATGACGTACATTTTTTGTGTGTGTGTGTCTAGCACCTATATTTCTCTCACAAATACCTTCTGTTCACTTGGTTTGTCACACTGTGCTCTGTAGCTCAGGCTGCTCTGTAACCCCCTCCTCTGTTTCTAATGCTGCAATCTGATAGGACAGGAGTGAGCACAGAGGAGTGCTAAGTCCTATCCTCACTTCCTGGACTTTGTCCCTGCCTGTGCTTCAGCTGGGACATAGATGATGCTGCAGCTGGACAGGATTATATTCTGGACGGTATGGGGACCTAGTGGAAGAGATCTCAGCGGCAGGACCCCCCGTGATCAGACATCTTATCCCCTATCCTTTGGATAGGGGATAAGATGTCTAGGGGCGGAGTACCCCTTTAAGCAGTATATAAAATGCAGACTGGACATATAACCTCAGGTTAGTAACTCTGCATCTTTTCTAGAATAAACACCAAGTAATCTCATGTCCCAGCACCGAGGGAGCGATGACTCAGGAGCTCAGTCTGTTGACATCCACCATGTTATACAGCTCTGCTAATCCCAAGGTAAACAGGTTAGTGCACAAAGCCCACAGACGGGGATCAGCTATATAGGCTGCACTCACCCCACACACAGAGCACAGGGGCCGGGCCACTGACGTGAGCGTGCATACACCCATTACAAGGGCCAAACCCCTTCTTCCATCAATAGTCTTATCGAGAGCACTTTATGGAAAATGGGCAAAAATTATGGCAAAGATCTGAGAAAACTTCTCTTCAGAGATCAGCAGCCGAGATCTTGTCATATTGTTTGTGCCTGTTATTTCTTCACGAAAAAGTCACCACTGACCGGCCGTGGACAAAAAGGTAGTTTATGTATATTCTTAAGAGTGTATTCACACGTACAGTTTTCTGCACATATGTGAAGCAGCATATTTAAATGGGCACTCATTAAGACTAATTTTTGCTATTGGTAAATAAAATATCTTTCTGATGTACTTTGTTTAAAAAAAAAAAAAAAAAATGTTTTAAAGGTTTTATTTGTGTTTAAAAAAAAGTTGCCACTAGGTGTCTCCCTACTTGTCCAGAGCACATTTCCCCCCATCTCTTGCACAGACTTTGGACTCCTGCTGGCCTGGTAGAAGTTCACAATCAGGGAATGCTGAGTGGGGTGTGTGCAGCCTTATCCAATCATAGCTCATCTCACACTGAACTGCTCTGGGCTGTGTGTAGTAGAGTGAGGGAGGAAGTTCTCCCCTGTATGGCTTCAGATGATGTCACAGCCTGCTGGGGAACGCCCCTTCCCTGTCTGTGAATCTGACAGACGAAAATACAGAGCAATATCAAGGTAGAAAACTAAAAAATAATAAAAAATAAAGGCAGGGGGTGGTTTACCATGATGGGGGCAGTGACCTGGAAGGATTATAAAATGTAACAAGATCATGACAGGCACTCTTTAAAGCTGCAGATTTACATTACAATCAGCAGCATCAGGTTTTCTGATGACATAAATATTGACTGTACCTATAAAGCCATACATACACACATACTAATAAAGTGGAAGGCACAGTTAAAGGTGTACTCCACTGCCCCAGCGTTCGGAACATTATGTTCCTAACGCCGGGTGTGGGAGCTGCGGGCGTCGAGACATTAAGACCATGCCCCTTGTGATGTCAAAAGCTCCCTCAATGTAAGTCTATGGGAGGGGGCGTGGCGGCTGCCACACCCCCCTCCCATAGACTTGCATTGAGGGAGCTTGACATCACAAGGGGCATGGTCTTAATGTCACGACCCCCGCAGCTCACACCCAGCATTAGGAACATAATGTTCCGAACGCTGGAACAGTGGCGTACACCTTTAAAGGGGTATTCCGGTGAAAAACATTTTTTCGGATCAACTGGCTCCAGAAAGTTAAACAGATTTGTAAATTACTTCTATAAAATTAAAAAAAAAAAAAATCTTAATCCTTCCAATAATTATCAGCTGCTGAAGTTGAGTTCTTTTTTGTCTGACCACAGGGCTCTCACCTCTGTCTGTCTCAAAAACTGTCCATAGCAAACCTCTCCTGCTCTGGACAGTTCCTGACATGGACAGAGGTGTCAGCAGAGAGCACTGTGGTCAGACAGAAAAGAACAACTCAATCCTTCCAATAATTATCAGCTGCTGAAGTTGAGTTGTTCTTTTCTGTCTGACCACAGTGCTCTCTGCCGACACCTCTGTCCATGTCAGGAACTGTCCAGAGCAGGAGAGGTTTGCTATGGGGATTTGCTTCTAATCTGGACAGTTTTTGAGACAGACAGAGGTGACAGCACTGTGGTCAGACAAAAAAAAGAACAATTCAACTTCAGCAGCTGATAATTATTGGAAGGATTAAGATTTATTTATTTATTATTTTATTTTTTTATAGAAGTAATTTACAAATCTGCTTAACTTTCTGGAGCCAGTTGATTTGAAAAAATATATAGTTTTTCACCGGAGTACCCCTTTAAGCTATACTGGGAACCTAATAACCGCTATTCAGTCTCCCTGCACTGCCCCCACAGGTAAAATAAAGTATTACCCAGTTGTTCCTGAAACTAACAGGCTATCCATGTAATGTACTTATATTCTGGGTCCTCCAAAGTAAGATTCTCTTTGAAGATGTTCCTCACCCTGAGTAATAGACAAGTCCTAGGAGGCGGAGACTTCTACTGTTTGCATGAATCAAAGTTTTTAATTGGAAGGGAAAATAAATTTAAATGGAAAATGCCTCAGGAAACCTCAACTAAGAAGGCAAATACAAACAAGACTAAGAGCAAACCCTTATCTTAAGTTGAGACTTTATAACAACCTCTACACGCGTTTCGGAGCCCCCCACAGTTTTCATGGGTTGGAGGAGCGAGCGGCCCAGTGTTTGGTTTCTATTTACAAACAATGTATTCATCCTGATGGGAAACAATCGCTCGCTCAGTGTTTGGACTATCTGGTTACCAAGTAAAAACACAAAACAGACCCGCGGCCGACTGTGATCAAAAGAAAACGGGGGAGATTGTATCAGACTGGGTAAACATTACCAGGCAGGGGGCGGCCGGGCCCAGGACAGTATGTGAATGGAAAAAAGGGGGCAAAACAAAAATCTGCTGGAGGTACAGACCTACAAATCGCTTCCCATCCAGGACCCCCGGTCTGCACTGCTGATGGGTACTAGAGAGCGACTGAGGATTTAAACCCATAGAACGTTCTATAGATGGAAAAATGAGAGGATTCGCTACTTGATCTGCAATAAGTGACGGCTCCGAGGCCTGAGGAATCCTACACCCTGATCTGCCACATCACTGAGCAGGACGGCAAAACTACAGAGAACATGACAACCAGAAGGGGGCGTCCCCCTGCCAATAGAGCAAGTCTGGTGTGATTCGGCTCTGGCCCAGCTTGTGAGGGCCACGTGTGAGCCCTGTGATAAGAGATACAGCGTCGCCTGCAAACTGCTACAGCCCATGGATGTTTCCATCAGATTAACTGCAAGAGGAAAAGCAGACACCAGGCCACCAGGGGAAGCAGAATCATATACAGGACACAAGGGTGAGGAGGGGACCAGGGGCAAAGATCATCTACAGGGCACAAGGTGAGAACCAGGATCAGATATCAACTACAGGACAAGACAACATGAGGCAGAGGGGATCCAGGGTCCGAAACCAACAAGTGGACAGCAGGAGGCAGAGGTGAACCGGGGGGGGGGGGGGGGGGGGGGAACGTATCAACTACAGGGGGCAGAGGGGAACTGGGGACAAAGATCATCTACAGGGCACGAGGATAAGGGGAGAACCAGGGGAAGGTATCAACTAAAGAACAGTAGAAAGTGGATGGGAACCAGAGTCTGACATCAACTACAGGACAGCAGGAGGCAGAGGGGGAACCAGGGTCTGACAACTACAGGACACCAGGTGACAGGGGAACCAAGGTCCAACAACTCCAGGACAGCAGGAGGCAGAGGGGAACCAGGGTCCGACATCAACTCCAGGACAGCAGGAGGCAGAGAGGGAACCGGGGGGTACGGTATCAACTACAGGGGGCAGAGGGGAACTGGGGACAAAGATCACCTACAGGGCACAAGGATGAGGGGAGAATCTGGGGTAAGGTATCAACAGTAGAAAGTGGATGGGAACCAGGGTCTGACAACTACAGGACACCAGGTGACAGGGGAACCAAGGTCCAACAACTCCAGGACAGCAGGAGGCAGAGGAGAACCAGGGTTCGACATCAACTACAGGACAGCAGGAGGCCGAGGTGAACCGGGGGGTACGATAACTACAGGGGGCAGAGGGGAACTGGGGACAAAGATCACCTACAGGGCACGAGGATTAGGGGAGAACCAGGGGACCAGAGTCTGACATCAACTCCAGGACAGCAGGAGGCAGAGGGGAACCAGGGTCCGACATCAACTCCAGGACTGCAGGAGGCAGAGGGGAACCAGGGTCCGACATCAACTCCAGGACAGCAGGAGGCAGAGGGGAACCAGGGTCCGACATCAACTCCAGGACAGCAGGAGGCAGAGAGGAACCAGGGTCCGACATCAACTCCAGGACAGCAGGAGGCAGAGGGGAACCAGGGTCCAACATCAACTCCAGGACAGCAGGAGGCAGAGGGGAACCAGGGTCCGACATCAACTCCAGGACAGCAGAAGGCAGAAGGGAAACTGGGGTCAGACATCAACTACAGGACAACTGGTGACAGGGAAACCCAGGTCCAACAACTCCAGGACAGTAGGAGGCAGAGGGGAACTGGGATCTGATAACTATAGGACACCTCGTGAAAGGGGAAACCAGGTCCAACAACTACAGGAGAGCAGGAGGCAGAGGGGTCTAACAACTACAGAACAAGACAACAGGAGGTAGAGTGGAACCAGGGTCCAGCATCAATTAAAGGACACCAAGGAGAGAGGAACCTACAGCTAAGATCTTATACAAGACACCTGGATGCAGAGGGAAACAAGCTAAAAACGTATACAGGAGGGGGGGGGGGTTAAGTACAAAGAGGAATAAGGGACAGGACACAAGGGGGAAGAAGGGAACCAGTGGCCAGGATCACATACAGGACACAGGAATGCAGTTGACAACCAGGGTCTAAATCATTTACAAAAGAAAAGGGTGAAGTGATGAACCTGGGTTCAAAAAAGGGGACAAGGGTCTAGGATCATCTAATGTACATTGGAAACTTAAGCCAAGATGTCACCCACCGTACGATGGAGCAGAGATCATATACAGGACATCAGCATGAAAGAGAGAAGAACTAAGGTCCAAGATCAACTACAGGACACTAGGTTCACAGGAAAACAGACAACAAAGCCTCCTCACTGGGGTACAGAGGGAAACCAGGGGCCAAATCATATACAGGACACAAATGTGAAAAGGTGCATGTGGTGCCAACAAAAATCACACATAACACCAAAGGAAAGGAGAACTTGGCACCAGGATTGTGAAGAGAAGGTCAGGATACAGAGAAGATCCTGAGAACACCTAGATGGGCCTCAGTTTTTGGCCTGATGTCCAATCACTATAGACTCCTGAACCAATCCTACTGGCGACTATGCCTGGTTTTTCCTTCCTAATCCTTGTTGTGGAGGAAAATCAACAGAGGAAGATTTTGACTTCATATCAAGTCCTCATATATTGTTGTCCTATCTACGACCTCCTATCCCGACCCGTAATATGTGTACTAGGTATTGAAATATCTCCAGCCGTACAGAAGTTGTGGGAACATACATTTCCCATTGATTTGCATGGGACTCACAAATGGGGGTAGTTAAGGGTTAAATTAACTATCCTATAATTTTAAGTGGACATATAAGTAACATGTGACCAAGTATTATGGAAATATGTCCAGCCGTTTGGAAGTTATGCAGTAACATATTTCCCATTGACGTGTATGGGACTTTAAACAACAACCCCGCCCCTGGCAAATGGGGGTGAGTAAGGGTTAAATCACCTACATGTTTGTTGTTGACATATAAGTAACATGTGACCAAGTTTCATGTTAATATCTTTAGCCATTTGGACGTGATGCTGGAACATACACACACCCTGAGTTTATATGCTACTGAGAAGTGGACCTGTGACCGACACCAGGATAAAGAGCAGAAATTCAGAACAATAGAACAGTGTATAGAAATGTGAAAAATGTATAAAAAAAATTCACACGCAGCAGCTAAATAAATATATAATGAAACCTAACGTATAAACCTTCCTCTACTCCATAGAGTAAGATGTCAGCGCTATCTCTCTGTCAGCGCACGTCTCCCACACACCATCGGATCTGGATTCTCTCACACACAAATGGAGGGAAAGAGATAAGAAACACAAGTATTCCTGACAAATTCCCAGCTCCACAATCAGGACAAGCTTAACCCCTACATAACCAAGCTTGCCCCATAACAACGTAGCAGAATTATACGACTAACTCATTGCCGTTTACTAGGAATCCACCATCAACACAAATGAAGTTTCTGGACACAACGTAAATGTTATGCCAAGGCTGTAGGGGAGGAGGAGGCCTGTTTTTGAACTCGTGTTGCTGTGTTCAAAAATATTAAACTTGTAATGTTCCGTAACTCAGTGTTTTTCCAACCAGGGAATTTTCAGCTGTGACAAAACTACAACTCCCAGCATGCCTGGACAGCCAACGGTCTCCTCCTCCCCTACAGCCCTGCTTCTCCACTTCAGAGCACACCCAAAAAAACAAAATTTTGCTACTTTGTTACTGTTTCATCTCCTACTTCTCCCCCCAAAAACATTATACATAACAGAGTTTGATACAATGTATCTGTGCAAACAATCTCCTCTCTCTCCTGGACTCCATTGTAGCAGACCCATCAGCTGTTGTGTTTTAAGAATCTGACAGCAAGCAGAGATTTTTATCTCTATAAAAGGATCCAGTGCTGCCTGGGATGATTAGCACAAACTCCAGCTGTGGCAGAACTACAAGTACCAGAGCATTAGGGTCACCCGGATCAATCTATTTATGTGACAGGAATGATTGGCATTCTGGTAGTTGCGAAACTACAACTTCCAGCATGCCTGGAGAGCCTTTGGCTGTCCAGGCATGCTGGGAGTTGTAGTTTTGCCACAACTGAAGGTACCCTGGTTAGGAAAAAAAAAAAAAACTGGGTTCTGGGACATTAAAAGTTTAATATTTTTGAACGCATGAACAGGAGTTCAAAAACAGGCCTCCTCCTCCCCTACAGCCTTTGCTTTCCTTATCCACACACAAAAAAAAAAAAAAAAAAAATGAAACTTTCTAATAACCTTCGTTACAGATTCTCATCCCCCCCACCAAAAAAAAAAAAAAAAAAAAGTATACATAGAGTTTGATACAGTGCATGTGTACAAACCAATCTCCTCTCTTCTCCTGTCCTGGACTCCAGGACGCATTGTAGTAAATCCATCAGCTGTTGGGTTTTAAGACTGACAGCAAGCAGAGATTTTGACATTGGAAAAGATAAAAGCAATTTCTAAAAGAGGATTCTGTACAGCCTGGGAGGAATTGCACAAGCTGCAGCTGTCGCAGAACTACAAGTACCGACGCATACAGGTCACCTCAGGGGTCGGCCCTGCGAGGTCACCAGGATCAATCTATTAGGGGACAGGAATGATCAGCATTCTTGCACTATAAATATAATTGTGTTTTTTGTGTTCTCAGGATTTACATGACAGTGTGACAGATACCAAGAGCTCATCAGAGGCGAGTGACAAAGGCAATGACAGGACCTAAACCCATACATTCATATGGGGCTCTAGGCACGGTGAAACAGGTAGGGCCCATTTCAGTCATATAAACAGTTATCGTGACCCATTGTATAATACATCATCATTGTGTGCACTATATGGCGGTTAGACAGTAGAGCATCATTTACTTGTAAGTCGAGAAAAAAAAAGTTGGAGGGCACTGCCAAGAGGGGCAAGGTGGTTAGAGAATGAGGCACCCCAAGACCACAAAGTCTAGAACAGTGATCCACAGCTGCTGCCAAACTACAACTCCCAGCATGTACAGACAGCCTTTCTGGTTCTCTAGACCAGCGTTTTCCAAACTGTGTGTCTCCAGCTTTTGCAAAACTACAACTTCTAGCATTCTTGGCTCTCTAAATCTGTGTTTCCCAACTTTTGTCTGCCCAGCTGCTGCAAAACTACAACTCCCAGCATGTCTGGACAGCCTTCCTGGTTCTCTAGACCAGTGATCCTTAGCCTTTGGCTACCCTGCTATTGCAAAACTACAACACCTAGCGTGCCGGGATAGCCTCCCTAGTTCTCAGTGGTCTCCAAACTGTGGCCCTCCCAGCTGCTGCAAAACTTTAACTCTCCCTCCCCCTGCTGTTGTATGCTGGGAGTTGTAGTTTTGCAACAGCTGAAAATCCACATATGGGGGAGGATCACTACCTAAAAAAAATCTCCCAATCAACTTATCCGGATAGCGGATATAGCACCTTCCATGGTGTTGGCCACCATTGTAGTGCAATAATTTGCCCCGTAGGTTGTCAGGGTATGCTGGGAGTTGTAGTTATGCACGTTTTTCCCTAGCTCCTGAATGCTATAAAAGCTTTCTGTTACTATAGTTTCTCCGCTATGCGTATGACAGTGTCAGTCTTCACTGCTTTTTAGAATTGTACTTGTGAACCAGGGAGCTCAGGCTGAACATGGCTGCAGACCCTGGGAGTGCTCAAAGGCATGGGACAGTGTTTCCCAACCAGGGTGTCTCCAGCTGTTGCCAAACTACAACTCCCAGCATGCCCGGACAGCCGATTGTGTGTTATGAAGTGGAGAAGCAGGGCTGTAGGGGAGGAGGAGGCCTTTATTTGAACTCAACAACTCGTGTTGTGTTCAAAAACTTTGTAATGCTCCCACAACCCGGTGTTTCTCAACCAGGGTGCCTCCAGCTCTGGCAAAGATACAACACCCATCATGGGTGGACAGCCAATTGTTGGTGTGTTATGAAGTGGAGAAGCAGGACTGTAGGGGAGGAGGAGGCCTCAACAACTCACGAGTTGTGTTAAAAAAAAAAAACTTTGTACTTCTCCCATAACCCAGTGTGTCTCAACCAGGGTGCCTTCAGCTGTGGCAAAACTACAACTCCCAGCATGGCCGAACAGCTGATGGCTGTCCGGCCATGCTGGGGGGTTGTAGTTTTGCCACAGCTGGAGGCATCCTGGCTGAGACACACTGGCATGGGATGAGAAATCCAGTGTGAATATGTGTCTATGGGAGGTCTAGAAGAATTCCCCTCTTACCCCCTCACAGACCTACCTATTAAAAAGCAAAAAATATGAAAATAAAAATGGTGGCCCGGGGCGAGTGTCAGCGCTCAGTGACATGACACCTAGAATTACATAATCTCCGTCATTTCAGAGACTAAGACTCCTGCCAAATCTGCTGATCAAAGGGACAATGACAGAACAGGCTTGTTAGACGCTAACAAGGGGAGCACGGCGCCCACAGCGGCCGGGGCGCACCCTCACCGAGAGCAGCGAGAGGCAAAAAGGAATGTGGCCCCCGCTCATTATTGTAACAATTAGGATAATTGTCAGCTCTGGGGGCCACTGAACGGAGGAGAGAGGAGCCATCACATCCAATTATATTTTATTAACATGAATACAGTAATGGTGAACTCTGCACCCCAATTATCTACAACTGCTTCATAATGTACCGACCGCCCACCCCTTCACTGCTGGACCAGGTGGTATGATGCAAAATATACAAACACCCGTCTAGTATTATAGTAGTTATATTCTTGTATATAAGAGCAGTATTATAGTAGTTATATTCTTGTATATAGGATCAGTATTATAGTAGTTCTATTCTTGTATATAGGAGCAGTATTATAGTAGTTATATTCTTGTATATAGGAGCAGTATTATAGTAGTTATATTCTTGTATATAGGAGCAGTATTATAGTAGTTATATTCTTGTATATAGGGGCAGTATTATAATAGTTATATTCTTGTATATAGGAGGCAGTATTATAGTAGTTATATTCTTGTACATAGGTGGCAGTAGTATAGTAGTTATATTCTTGTACATAGGAGCAGTATTATAGTAGTTATATTCTTGTATATAGGAGCAGTATTATAGTAGTTATATTCTTGTATATAGGAGCAGTATTATAGTAGTTATATTCTTGTATATAGGAGCAGTATTATAGTAGTTATATTCTTGTATATAGGTGGCAGTAGTATAGTAGTTATATTCTTGTATATAGGAGCAGTATTATAGTAGTTATATTCTTGTATATAGAAGCAGTATTATAGTAGTTATATTCTTGTATATAGGAGTCAGTATTATAGTAGTTATATTCTTGTACATAGGAGCAGTATTATAGTTGTTATATTCTTGTATATAGGAGCAGTATTATAGTAGTTATATTCTAGTATATAGGAGCAGTATTATAGTAGTTATATTCTTGTATATAGGAGGCAGTATTATAGTAGCTATATTCTTGTATATAGGAGGCAGTATTATAGTAGCTATATTCTTGTATATAGGAGGCAGTATTATAGTAGTTATATTCTTGTATATAGGAGGCAGTATTATAGTAGTTATATTCTTGTATATAGGAGGCAGTATTATAGTAGTTATATTCTTGTATATAGGAGGCAGTATTATAGTAGTTATATTCTTGTATATAGGAGGCAGTATTATAGTAGTTATATTCTTGTATATAGGAGGCAGTATTATAGTAGTTATATTCTTGTATATAGGAGGCAGTATTATAGTAGTTATATTCTTGTATATAGGAGGCAGTATTATAGTAGTTATATTCTTGTATATAGGAGGCAGTATTATAGTAGTTATATTCTTGTATATAGGAGCAGTATTATAGTAGTTATATTCTTGTATATAGGAGCAGTATTATAGTAGTAATATTCTTGTATATAGGAGGCAGTATTATAGTAGTTATATTCTTGAACAAATTATCTCTTTCATCCAGACTTTATTGGCCCCTGACAGGCTATAGGTCGTTTTAAAAAGCAATTTATTAGAGGACTAATCAGTTTATGGTGACAAACCTAAAACTTTCCAAGTCCTTACAGGATTTATTTGCCTCATTCTCTGCAGACTACAATCAAATATCAGACATGGTGGACATCAAAAGCTTCCCCGCTGTGGGCATCAATAGCTTCACCACCCACCAGCGACCTGCCCTGGAAAATTTACAAGTTTCTCCCCCCCCCCCCCCCCCCCCCCCATCCATTATAAATGGGTAACAAAGATATTATACATCCCACTAAGGTAGCACTGTATATAGAGATGTAGCAGTGCTGAACTGGTCCTTCTAGATCAGTTAACCTCCTGATATTGCAAAACTACAACTCCCAGCATGCCCGGACAGCCAACGGCTGTCCGGGCATGCTGGGAGTTGTAGTTTTGCAATAGTTAGAGGTCTACAGTTTGGAGACACAGGTTGTAGGCTGTCCGGGCATGCTGGGAGTTGTAGTTTTGCAATAGTTAGAGGTCTACAGTTTGGAGACACAGTTTGTAGGCTGTCCGGTCATGCTGGGAGTTGTAGTTTTGCAACAGCTGGAGGTACCCTCGTTGGAGACTTAGGTTCTAGATCAGGGGTCTCAAACTGGCGGCCCTCCAGATATTGCTAAACTACAACTCCCAGCATGCCCGAACAGCTAATGGCTGTCGGGAATGCTGGGAGTTGAAATTTTGCAACATCTGGAGGGCCACCAGTCTGAGACTACTGCTCTAGATGAAGACCACAGGCATGCAAGTACCTTGAAGACTTTACAAATAGGCAAAAACTTTCCTTTTTTTTCGGTCACTTCAATAAATGAAATCACCAGACACCTGGGGGGTGAGGGGTGAATGGGGCCTGAGAACAAGGGGACTGCAAGACTCGCATCAAAAAAAGCGTTCACCCTCATTGACTTCAAAAAGGTGAAGCCAGCAGGAGGCATCGCAGCTGGACGGAGGAGGGAAAAGAAGCCGCGCTTGTTTATTCCCTGCAAACTTGTCACAAGCCCAAAACACACACACACACAAAAAAAAGGAAAAGTAAAGCTAAAAAAAATAAAATTTTATATATATATATATATATATATATATATATATATATATATATATATCCCCAAAACAAAAAAAGGGGGGGAAAAAAGAAAGGCAAGGTAAAAAACGAAAATAAATAAATAATTATAATATATATGATAAAAATAATAATACAATAGATCCAAACACCGCAAATAAAAATCATCTAAAAGAAATGGCCAGAAAATAATGTTAACTTATAAGAAATAACAGACAGACTAAAGAAGTGTTCAACAGCGATTGCAAAACTACAACTTCTCTCATGTCCTGATGGGAGTTGTAATTTTGCAACTGCTGGAGACCTCGGGTTGGGGGAACACTGATCTAGAATGATTTAGGGGGTTTAGGGGGCTATGTTCCCGGGTGCCATTACACCCCATTCTTCCCCATGATGGGCACCCAATCCTCACTGAGATGGCAATGTAGGGTCATGGGTGAGCATTAGAGATGAGCGAACTTACAGTAAATTCGATTCGTCACGAACTTCTCGGCTCGGCAGTTGATGACTCATCCTGCATAAATTAGTTCAGCTTTCAGGTGCTCTGGTGGGCTGGAAAAGGTGGATACAGTCCTAGGAAAGAGTCTCCTAGGACTGTATCCAGCTTTTCCAGCCCACCGGAGCACCTGAAAGCTGAACTAATTTATGCAGGAAAAAATTCATCAACTGCCGAGCCGAGAAGTTTGTGACGAATCGAATTTACTGTAAGTTCGCTCATCTCTAGTGGGCATCATCAGAATAGCTCTCCAAGTCAGTGTTTCCCAACTAGGGTGCCTACAGCTGTTGCAAAAACTACAAGTCCCAGCATGTTTAGTCAGCCACCAGCTGGGAGTTGTGGATGCACAATAGTTGGAGACCACAGTGTAATAGGATGAATTATAGGCGTCGGTAGCATGCCAAACTCTAAAGACCTAAAATTGGGTGACAATTTTGGAGTTTTAGGGTAGTATTGGGGTGATGCGGTCACTGGGGCATGTGCAGCCCATACCATCAAACCTTCATAGCCCCAAAAAATGGGGCCAAGTCAGATTTGTCTATAGGGGTGATTGGTGTTATCTAAAGGGGGTGCAGGGCAAAGCTCCCCTGCAAAACTACAACTCCCAGCAGGTGCAGACAGCCTTCCTGGTTCTCCAAAGCCGCATTCCCCAATTTTCGACTCGCCGGCTGCTGCAAAACTACAACTCCCAGCATGTCCAGCCAGCCTTCTTAGCTCTCTAGATCAATGTTTCCCAACCTTTGGCTCACCAGCTACTGCAAGACTACAACTCCCAGCATGTCCAGCCAGCCTTCTTAGCTCTCTAGATCAGTGTTTCCCAACCTTTGGCTCACCAGCTACTGCAAGACTACAACTCCAAGCATGTTTGGACAGCCTTTCTGGTTCTCAGTGGTCTCCAAACAGTGGCCCTCCAGCTGTTGCAAAACTGTGACACCCAGCATGGGAGAGGGTGCATTGCAAAGTAGGGAGGATGCGGAATTAAGCTGGATGATGTTGGGGGGAAGGCCGTAGCATATTAGGGCTATTACATCAGTGGTCACCTAACTGTGGTCCTCCAGATGTTGCAAAACTACAACTCTCAGCATACCCGGACAGCAAACGGCTGTCCGGGCATGCTGGGAGTTGTAGTTTTGCAAAATCTGGAGGTTGGTGACCACATGATTACATAAACTGCTATCCAGCATGCTAGGAGTAGTAGTTTAGTGTAGTGAAGACGACTATCCTATGATGTTATAGGGGAAAAGTTTAGGAAACTTTTTGGGAAGCCCCGGGCCCTCTGTGTGGGTCTCGTAAACACGTCTAGGACTTCTGTGTTTTATCCATCCCCGGCTCGTGAGGATAGAGAAATAATTAGAAACATCCAAGACTGAAGATGACAGCTCCAAACTATGACATCAGCCCCGGCGGACCCCCCCCCCCAATGAGAGGAGGCGCAGAAGAGGGGGGGTCCGGAGATAACCCGCCCTGTGAGAGGGAAGGTAACCGATACCCACAAACCACACCGCACTCATGTTACACAAAGTGCACAGAGGAATGCTGCAAACCTGACAGGTGCAGATGTAGCAGAGCCCAGGCCGGGATTTGTCACGTTGTAGTAAACTCGGCTCTGCATTATCTGTGTGTATAGATGTAGTGTGACAGATGGGAACATAAACATAGTGACACGTACATAATAGTGAGAGCAGGAAAACCCACCGCCCTTCCTGAGGAGCCCACGGCCCCCGCACTCTGCATGAACGGATTGATCACAGGGGCACCTGTGTGAGCTGCCCAAGACATCACACGGGCCCAGCACATAGGGGCACACATCAACAGTGCCCAGTATACGGGGTGGGGGGGGGGGGGGGGGGTAAACATCAACAGTGCCCAGTATACAAGGGGGGGGGTAAACATCAACAGTGCCCAGTATACGGGGGGGGGGGGGGGGTAAACATCAACAGTGCCCAGTATACGGGGGGGGGGGGTCAACATGAACAGTGCCCAGTATACAAGGGGGGGGGGGGGGGGTAAACATCAACAGTGCCCAGTATACGGGGGGGGGGGGGGGGTAAACCAACAGTGCCCAGTATACGGGGGGGGGTAAACATCAACAGTGCCCAGTATACGGGGGGGGGGGGGGGGTAAACAACAGTGCCCAGTATACGGGGGGGGGTAAACAACAGTGCCCAGTATACGGGGGGGGGGGGGGTAAACATCAACAGTGCCCAGTATACAGGGGGGGGGGGGGTAAACATCAACAGTGCCCAGTATACA
The DNA here is from genome assembly GCF_029499605.1 of Hyla sarda. Taxonomy (NCBI): domain Eukaryota; kingdom Metazoa; phylum Chordata; class Amphibia; order Anura; family Hylidae; genus Hyla; species Hyla sarda. Next base: position 18,899,329 of record NC_079195.1, read on the forward strand.
GGGGGGGGGGGTAAACATCAACAGTGCCCAGTATACGGGGGGGGGGATAAACATCAACAGTGCCCAGTATACGGGGGGGGGGAAACATCAACAGTGCCCAGTATACAGGGGGGGGGGTAAACATCAACAGTGCCCAGTATACAGGGGGGGGAGGGGGTAAACATCAACAGTGCCCAGTATACAGGGGGGGGAGGGGGTAAACATCAACAGTGCCCAGTATACAGGGGGGGGGGGGTAAGCATCAACAGTGCCCAGTATACAGGGGGGGGGGTAAACATCAACAGTGCCCAGTATTGGGGGGGGGGGTAAACTTCAACAGTGCCCAGTATTTGGGGGGGGGGGGGGGGGTAAACTTCAACAGTGCCCAGTATTTGGGGGGGGGGGGGGGTAAACATCAACAGTGCTCAGTATACAGGGGGACACCACCACAAGGCCCATGATAGGAGGAGCAAACGTCAACAGAACCCAGCAGAGTGGGGTAAACATCAACAGTGCCCAGTATACAAGGGGGGGGGGGGAAACATCAACGGTGCCCAGTATTGGGGGGGGGGGGGGGGGGGTAAACTTCAACAGTGTCCAGTATTGGGGGGGGTAAACTTCAACAGTGTCCAGTATTGGGGGGGGTAAACTTCAACAGTGACCAGTATTGGGGGGGGGGGGGGGGTAAACTTCAACAGTGCACAGGGGGACATCACCACAAGGCCCATGATAGGAGGAGCAAACGTCAACAGAACCCAGCAGGGTGGGGTAAACTTCAACAGTGCCCAGTATACAAGGGGGGGGGGGTAAACATCAACAGTGTTCAGTATACAGGGGAACACCACCACAGGGCCCATGATAGGAGGAGCAAGCGTCAACAGAATCCAGCAGAGTGGGGTAAACATCAACAGTGCCCAGTATAGGGGGGTGCAAAGAAGCAAGAAAAGGACTCCAACCAAGGGCGCTATTCCATATAGCATATATTGAATGGATTTCAATTAAAATAAATAAAATATAGTAAAATGATGGCGCGATGGGTTAAGCAGAACTAATACTTTATGGGTAGAATATTACCCTCTCTCAATTGCAGATGTATGAAATAACATGGAGACAGCTCTCCGTATATGGGGGGTGTAAACATCAACAGTGCCCAGTATAGAGTGGGGTAAACATCAACAGTGCCCAGTATAGGGGGGGGGGGGGGGGGTAAACATCAACAGTGCCCAGTATAGAGTGGGGTAAACATCAACAGTGCCCAGTATAGGGGGGCAGGAGTAAACATCAACAGTGCCCAGTATAGGGGGGCAGGAGTAAACATCAACAGCGCCCAGTATAGGGGGGGGGGGGGGGTAAATAGAGTAGAGGGGGTTAAACATTCAGTGTCTCCAGAGCAGAGAGGAATAAACATCCACAGCGCCCAGAGCAGAGGGGGTTAAACATCAACAGTGCAAAGTATAGAGGGGGTTTAACATCCTTAGGGTCCAGTATGGGGGGGGGGGGGTGTTAAGCAT